>NC_026734.1:592913-609140 GCF_000210295.1 Trypanosoma brucei gambiense DAL972
GGGGAAAAAGGAAAAGAAAATTATCGGTACCTGTCTATCTCAGTGACACTGCGCCCGATTCATGCGTCATTTCATTACTGCCCTTGTTATCATCATAATTATTATAAATGCTATTGTTATTGCGCACCTCATGCCGTTTTACTGCTTCATTATGTCTCTTCACTCATATCACATCATATCACTTCTCTTCTCTTTATTTTCTTTTCTCTCATCATCTACTTTATTATTATTATTATTTGTTTATATGTACTGCATTAACATTACTTTAGGGTATTCATTATCTGTTCAGTTACACTTTTTTTTTTAATTATTTTTCTTCATATATATATATATATTATTATTATTATTATTATTATTATTCTCTGTCTTTCAGAGTTGCAGCCGCCTGAAGAAGGCAGCTTTTTATTCATAAGGCATTTATACGATTTGCCTTTGAAACCATACACGCATACATAAGAAAAGAAGTTGTGGCTCCCTCCTCTTTTTTCTTTTTTTTTCTTTCTTTTTTTTTAAAAAAAAATTTTCCTTCTTTTTTGAATATTATTATTATTATTATTATTTCTCTCCTCTCCCTAAACACCCACGCAAGAGGAGAGTAGGAGAGAAAAGAAAAATAAAAGAAAAGTAAAAGAAAAAGAATTTAGTGCGAGTGAGAGAGGTTACCGACTTCAAGGAACGGAATAGCGGCGATACAACGAGGAGGTGAGGGGGAAAAGAAAAAAAGACAAGGGATATTAGCCAGCTGAAGACACCAACAACAATCAAACAAAGAAATAAATAAATTATATAAATAAATAACTAAAAGGAATATTCGGAGAGCAAAAAAACAAACAAACAAACAAACGAACAATCGGCCAAACAAACAACGAAAAACAAGTCAGAAGTGAAGTGGGAGTGTAGAGGTGTGTTTGACACTTGAAGTTAAGAGGCGAATTAGAGTTAGTCAGAAATTAATAAAATAGACAGCAAGAAAGTTACGTACGCACAAATACACACGCAAAAGAAAAAAAAAATTCAGCATAAGGGGATTGACAAGAGAGAGAGAGAGAAAGAAAGAAAGAGGTGGAAAAAAAAAAGGAAAAGGGGCTGCTCAAAGGAAACGAAGGGAATCGAAAGCAGTGCGTGGAAGTGCCAAAATCGCACAGATTTATACATAAACTGTATTGTAGGGACTTTCTTATTACAGGGGAGGAATTTCAAATCAGAAAAGGTGTTAGGCAAGGCAAAAAAGAGGAACGGCGAGTCTCTTTTTTTTTTTTTTAAAGAAAAAACAATTGTTCTTTTTGCCTCTCTTCTAGTACCAAGTAATTCACATATTTGTGCATCCCGTGGAGGAAGGTGGAAAAAAACAAAAAAAAACAAAAAAAGAAACACAAAAACAAAGCAACCACAGCAAGAGGAGAACACAGGAAGGAGGTGTGAAGAGTTCATTGAGTAGCACCAACATCACAACAAAATTGGCTCTACCACATGTCTGATGATGCTGCGGACTCAAAAACCGCTAAAAGCATCGCCAAGTCCAAATCAAATGGAGATGATGGTTCTAAAGCTGCTGCCAGCCTTGACACTGTGGGATCATTGGGTGTACATGAACAAGTGGAACTTCTCGCACAGGCATTACTACGTGAGTTTATGCATCGGCGCGGTTACACAAAAACACTTCGGGCGTTTGATGCCGAGTGTCCACGTGATGAGCGAACGATTTCTTCCCGGCAGTTAATGCGACAACTGCTGGAAATACCATCAAATGCGTTTCCCTCGCGGTTGAGTGGCGGGGAGGAGGCCGATGATGGAAAAGGCAAAAAGAAGAAAAAGGCTCAGCCAACTTTCATGGAGGAGTTATGTTCCTACCGCGTGCAGAAGCGTGAAGTGGAACAGCGGCGTATGATGGAAAAGGAGGGAGGAGAGGGCCCAAGCATTGCAACAAATAAAGAGGGGAATGTTGGTAATATAATAGATCCTAGTGATGCAGAAATGGAGGGGTTGCGCTCCGCTGCATTGGATGTAGAGCGCCGCATTGAAGAGGCGCGGGAGCGACATGAAAAGTTACTGGAGGAGCGTCGGGAACGCAAACGTGAGAAGAAGCGAGCCGAGAAGAAGAGCAAAAATAAAGATAAGGGTAGATCGAAGGATGGGAATGGGGATAAGGATAGTGGTCGTGGCGGTGGTAGTGGTGGTGGAAAAGGTAAATTGCATGAGGATGAAGTGATAGATTTTGATCCTTTTGGCTCAGATGACAACGGTGTTGGGGATGGTGATGACGGTTTCTTTACCAGGCGTACCAATACCAAGAAGAAATTACCGTGGCCACACGATGATGATGACGAGGGGAGTGATAGTGATTTATATGGGTTGGCTGGTGGAAAGAACGGCTCGTCATATGCTGGTAAAGGTAGCAGTAGGGTTAATAACCTTCTCGAGGAACCCGAATTTCTGCTCAACTCAATAGAGAAGCGCAAGACAAATAGGGCGGGTACAACGCAGGTAGGATCTGGTTGGACACCTGGCGGTGGTGGTCTGGGGGATGTTGGACTCAATACGATGCCCATGCGGCAGTCAGTTGAAGCTGATATTGGGCGCCCGCCTTCATTTCTTGCTGGTGATGGCATGTCTCTCATGACGGAGCGTATGCAAGTGGATAAAAAACCGCGTGATACTTGGCGTCCCCCCGCTCCGCTGCCAAGCAATTCCATGGGTGGAGGTGGTAGCGGAGGGTTACGTGGGAGTGCCGGCTTCAGGGGTGAGTTGTCGGGGTCTCCCACAAACCCCAGCCCACTGGGTTCCGTAGCGTTTGGTCAGCGGGGACTAAACGGTGGTGGGACGCGGTTCCATCACGGCTCTGCGCCTTCGGTGGATTGTCTCGGGCCTCCATTAGTCGCTGGGGGTTTGAAGGGAGAAAAAAAGGGGGCGAGTCCACCTGGAAGTGGTGGAATATTAATGAGTTCATCCGAGAGCATCGGAAAGGGTTATGATGGAAGTCTTAGGCCCACTGCAAGCGCTCTCCGTCAGAGTGGCGCATCAAAGAATAAAGACGGTGGTGAAGGCAATGGTAACGGAACCACAGGGCGGAAGGCGCGGCGTGTCACCATTTTAGTGGATTGAAGCGCTTGAAACTGCAATGCCCCTGTTGTGGGAAAATGTGTTGTAGTAGGGAAAAAGTCCCATGAAGTGTTGGATTTTGTAATACTTTCGGATATGCGGAGTGTTTGCAGTACACAGACAATTTTCGGGAGAGGGGTGTGGTTGTGCGGTAGCATAATTGCCGAAGCAACTGCTTGAATTTCTACGTTTCCATTGCTTTAAATGCCTCGTACGTGCTACGAGTGTAAATGTGAAATGAGAGGAGAGAGTAGAGGCTGGAAACTTTTACTTTCGTGTAAGCTGCCGTCTTTTCTCCTTTTCCTTTTCCTTCTTATTTTGTTTTGTTTGATTCTTTACTTTCGTTTTTTGAAACGTTGTTGCTAAATCTGTCGTTGCGAGTGTTTTGTGATGTGAAAGAGAGAGAAAAAGAGAGACGCTGCTGTGAAGTGGGAGGGAGGAGGAAAGGGAGAGGGATGATGTGCGTGTGCATGAAATGTTAGTTTTTTCCCTTTTGTTTTTTAAACTGCTGTGCGGGAGGTGCTTGTGCCTTTGCGGGGGAGGGGAGGAAAACAAAGAAAATAAAAGGAAGCACTGAAATGGTTCAAGTGCTAGGTATCAGCGACGCCTTACCTTACCTTACCCTTCCTTTTCTTTTAGTTTTTTTTCTTTCTTTTTTTTCGTATTTGATCTTACTTTGCTACGTTTCTATTATCTGAGAA
This sequence comes from Trypanosoma brucei gambiense DAL972, assembly GCF_000210295.1. Taxonomy (NCBI): domain Eukaryota; phylum Euglenozoa; class Kinetoplastea; order Trypanosomatida; family Trypanosomatidae; genus Trypanosoma; species Trypanosoma brucei. The sequence goes on from NC_026734.1 coordinate 596,714, forward strand.
GCTTCTACCGCCGTTACCCACACCCCGTTTTCCGGAATTGGAGGAAGGATTACGATGAAGGCACAAGATAACAAAACTTTGAAGGGGAAGGCCCACATCGCCTCAAACTTTCGAGAATAGTTGTGTTTGTATACATATTTATATATTTATTTATATCTTTTTATATGTGTCTGTGCACGTGTGTAGGGCCCAACCGCTTTGTAAGACGTTGGCGCTCTTCACTTCCCTTCCTTTCCTGAGTCTTTTATTTTGTTTTATTTAAGGTTGCGCACTTCTTTCGCTTACCTTCACGTTATACCTCGCGGTTTGCTCTTTCTTTTTCCCCCCTTCTTTCTTGTTCGTGTTATGCTGTCATTATGTCCGCGCGAAAATATGTGAGTACTTTTGTCGCTTACTGTTCATTATTGTTATTATCATTATTGTCGTTGTTGTTGCAATTACACTTATTTTACTTAAAAAAGGGGAAAGGGAAACTCCCTTAGGAGAAGAAGAGGAAGAAGGAAAAAAAAATGATAAAGAAAAAGGGGATGGTGAGCTAGCGGGAACGAATTAGTGTTTTCCACAAATCGCTTCCTTTTCCCCTTTTCTTTTTTGCTGCCACGTAACTGTACGTCTTTTTTTTTTCTCAACACGGCCTCAACGTGTCCCTGTTCTATCTCTATCTCTATCTCTATCCCCTTCCACTTCCTTCTCTTCCTTTTCCGTTTTTGCTTAGCATCTCCATCCAGTTCCGTATATTTAGGTGGAGATGAGGAATCGAACAAACAATTATATTTATTTGAATATATACGTTTATATAAGGATATATATATATATATATATGTCTATTTATTTATAATTTATGTGTATGTACACTAATGTGCGTCGAGGGTTGAGCAAACGCGTTGATACAGAAGCGTAGTGCGTAATGGGGACGGGTGGGTCCATCCAAGTTATTGTCTTTTATTATGTGTTTACCACCTATTTTCTGCTGTTTTATCTCTTATGAAGGGAAGAGCGTGTAACTTCCTTGTCTGTGTTCCCCGGTAAAACGACGTGAGTGATATTTATCACAAGGAGAGATCGTACCGAGGAAAAAAAAAAAAGAAAAGGAGAAGGAGGAGGAGGGGGAGGAGGGGGAAGAGAATGAAATACACACGGGTAAAACATCTCTTCTTTCCCTTCCCTTTATCTTTATCTCTACCTTTATCTTTATTTTTATCTTTACATTTCTCTCCACCTCTCTTTTCATTTCCTTTCATTGCTGTCAAGTATTCAACTGTAAGTAAAACAAGGTATAAGTAGCAATATTACTTACTTACTCTCTGACACGCACACGGAGCTTTATAGAAAGGTATTGACCCCGCAGGTCGTACAGCACTTACGTTTGTATGGGTTGCTCGACCTCCAAGGGGGATCCCTTGCGGACTAATAAGGGAGCGGGAGATGGAGCAGGTAGCCTTCGTAATCCAGCAGGAGGGAGATGGAGTCAAACGGATTATCCCGACGTTGGGAACCAACGCCATTTACCCCAGTGCCACTTTTGCAAGCGCTTCATCGCTGAAAAAGAATATAACGCTCACACAGTGATGTGCGATGAAAGGGAGATGACATGCTGGAACTCGTGGTGTCGCCAAATGGTGAAGCAGGGCATGTTGAGTAAACATCTGGAAGAATGTGCCAAGAATCAGAGAGCTCTATGCTACAAGTGTGGTACGGAGGTGCTCGCCAGCGATCTGCAGGTTCACAGGGACACATGCCAGCCAAAAAAGTGCTCGGCGTGTGGGGAGTTATGCATCACACGAATTTTGAGTTGGTGTCCACATAACTTTGGACGCATTGGCGCCACGCAGGGGCCATTTGCAACGGAGGCTCTGTCAAAGAAGTACCTCTCCGGAGGCGGTCGGCCGAAAGGCGCCTCTTCAGTTCATAACAGTAGTCCCCCACACGTTAACTTCAATGTAGCGCGGATGCAGTTGCTATGGCGCTGGATAAAGACGAAATCTATTATAGAAGAGACGCTGTTCCGTGTCATGTCTAGAGAAATGGATCTGAAGAAAGAGGGTTTCGCCATCTTCAAGGCATTAGATAAGGTGAACGAATCCCACGTGCTAGCACCCAAGCGGTCGCGGTCAATTCTCCAGTCCCCCGTTGTCGCTCCCGCCGTCTCCTCTCATTACTTCCCCACACGCTCTAGTGACCCCATCACACTCGATGTGGTGAGCCGTCTTATGAAGGACCTCAGTGAGCATATTCTCCCACCGTATCCCGCCGTCTGGCGTGTCTTCACTGACGCTATGTGTTATCTGAATACGATGCCTAACGTCGTATTGCTCAGTCCACCCCTTGGTGCACGGGTGGTGAATGGACGCGTTAATCAAGGTTCTAAGGTGGTTGTCGTGGGGGACCTGCATGGGCAGCTGGCGGACCTCTTGCATATTCTCAAGGAGTGCGGCATGCCAAACGACTCGACGTATTACATCTTCAACGGAGACTTCGTGGATCGGGGTCCGAATGGTGTAGAGGTTCTGCTTATAATCTTTTCTCTGATGCTCGCTTGCCCGAAGTTTGTCACTTTGAACCGGGGCAATCATGAGTGCGACTACATGAATGAAGAATACGGTTTTGATGTAGAAGTGAGTACAAAGTATGATCGCAACGTCTTCCGGCTCATTCAGCGCTGCTTCTGCGCCATGCCGCTCGCGACGATCATTGGCAGGAAAGTGTTTGTCGTGCACGGCGGCGTCCCACGGCGCAAGGGGGTTCGTATCGAGGACATCTCCCGCATCCAGCGCTTTCGACAGATTCCCATGCCAGACTACTCGCAGCCTGAAGAGGATGAGATCTTTCAGGATCTGCTGTGGTCGGACCCCGTTGAGGATTTGCAGGGCTGGCGTGAGTCCCACCGTGGCGCTGGTGTAGAGTTCGGACCCGATCTGACGCATGAGTTCCTCCAAAGCAATGGGTTGGAGCTCATTATTCGCTCACACTGCGACTGTGAACGCGGGTACGAGGAGTTCCATGATGGCAAGCTCGTAACGGTTTTCTCAGCGAGCAATTACAACGGTCCCGACACCAACTATGGAAGTGTGGCCGTTTTTATTGGTGACAACCCCGAGCCATCCTTCTCTGTGCACAAGGTGCTGGAAGATGACCTTGAAGCGCACCACCATGTAGACCTTGGCGAGACCCAAACCGGCGGATTGGGTATGACCTTAACCTCACTTTCTATGCTGCACTTAGTGCGGCCTGCTATCCGCCGTAGAACAAAGGATGAGGTGCTTCGGGTGCTGCGCGAACGTGTGTATCAGCGCCGGCATCGTCTCATGGCGTACTTCAACAAGCTTGATCGCACACGGAAGGGGTCTGTGTGGAAGATTGAATGGGTGGAGGCCATGCGCAACGTCCTCAACACCGACCTCCCGTGGTTCTTTTTGCGTGGCTACCTCGCAGCAGAGGATGACGACGGTCGTATTTGGTATTCCCTCTTCCTCGTGAAGTTTCACAACAAACTGCAGTCGCTTTGGCTCAACGAGTGGATTAGCAGCGCGCGCGATCGCCTCATTCAGCAACAGAGGGCTAACCACCGATCACAATATGTTGCAAATTCTTTTAACAGGGAGCAAGTGGGCTATAACGAATTCTGTTCCGTCATGCGTGCTATCGATTACACCATGAGCGATGGGCACCTCTTTCAACTCTTCGTACACTTTGACGAGCGTGGCGTTGGCTTCATCGATGGTCGCAAGTTTGTGCATATGCTCTCTGAGGCAAGCACTTCACACCCCGGCGCGGACCCACTCCGTTGGGATCTGGAGGCGATGGAGCAACTGCAGTCTGTAGTTATACAAGGCCGTGGCCAGCTGCAGTACCTCTTTAAGGTAAGTACAAAGGATTGCGTGCTCACGAAGGAGTCATTCATGTGGGGACTGGAGCAGCTTGGCCGTGGAATGCGGAGGCAACTCACGCAGCAGCAGAAGGAAAGGATATATGAGTACTTGCTTGAGCGCGCGCCTAATGGTTCTGTGTTGTTCGGGCAGTTCCTCTTCATGACTACTGTTTTTGATAACTGCACCATGTCGACTTCTTCGGCTATTGATTTGGCAGACATTAATCTGGTAGCGTACTGCTTAAGAAACTGTAGCTTTTCCTCCTTTGTGAGAGATTGACATGGAGGGTGGGAGAACGAAGGGTGATAAAGTAGAGGGGGTGTGTTGGTATAAATTTAGGAGGGGTGATCTTATTGGAATGAATGAGAGAATGGAGGTGAGGGAGGGTGTGTGTGGGGAGAGTGAAGAAGCGGTCCTAAAAGAAGATATGCTTCAGCCATGCGCTTACACAAACAAATATGCGCTTACACACACACACACGCATGCATGCAAATATATATATATATATATATATATATATACGTGTGCGCACGTGTGTGTGTGTGTGTGTGTAAGCGCATATTTGTTTGTCGCTCCGTGCACGCGGTTGTGCCAATGAGTAAACAAATAAAATGTGGTATAAAGTTTAATGAAGGGGTGGGGGAATGAAGGAGGGGCGATGACGGCGAGCTGCCAACATGCGCTTTACGTTTCCTTACCGTAGTCCTCTTGTAATATATATATATATATATATATTGATTTATTTACACATTTCCCCGTTTCCACGCGCATACATAAGCACGCATGCACATACTGTTCCCCCCTTTCCCTTTTTTGTTCCATCAATGAATATATTTTGCCTGGTAGGCGTTGTTTTTCCACGTTCACTTTTGTTTTACCATTATTTCTTGAGAGAGAAGCAGAGTGTGTGTGTGCGTGTGTGTAGCGTACAAGCAATGGAGAGAAAAAAAGAGAGGGAGTGAAGTGTTTAAAAAGTACCTTGGCAGCCGTTTGATGTGAGAGTGTGCGGCCGTATACTAAAAGCCGATACGAGCGGTATGCAAAGGTGGTGAGGAAACGGTACAGAAGAAATTATACATACATATACATAAAGGAAACTATGGCTTGGGGTATGCAAAGTAGTTACCCACATGATTAAAAGAAGTCAAGTAAAGGCGAAGAAGAAGAAAGGAGAACAGAGCAAACAAGAGTGAGGAGTAACAAAAAAAACGAGAGGACAAAACACTCATGAATCGCACGTGACAGCTGATGTGTATGTGTTTGTGTTTGTGTGTGTGCGTTGTGGAAAGGCAAAGAAGCCGTTGTATTTGACCGAATGGATGAATGGATAGGAAGGCAAAAAGAGAGGAATTTAAAAAAATGTCTGAATAACTTAAGAAGGAGAAAGAAACTCACAATAAAGAACGAGGAAGAAGAGAGAAGAGAAGAAAGAAGACGGAGGAAGAGGAAAGTTGGGAGCGGTCCGAAGGCGTGCGGGGCTATACTGCAATGATTTCCGTTATTTCCTCTTCCTTCATTAGCAAACGTACACGCGTTCAGTGAAACAAAAGGAAGGGAAAGGAAGCGTCCAGGGAAAACAGAATCAAAACTAAAATAAGCAATCAAACGATCGGGAAGGAATAATAATAGTAATAATTATCAAACTTATCTTCGGTTGAGATGATCTGCTGTTGGACATCTTCGTGGCGTCGTTACTGTGATGCTGATTGTAAGTTGGGTTGCCAACATTAAGCTTCTTTTCCCCTTCCCTTCCATTCTCTTTTTCATTACTGTTACCATTAATGTTACCATTATTATTATTATCATCATCATCATCATTACGATTATTATTATTACTCTTTGTTTATTTTGTTTCCCGCTGTTTTTCCGTTTGTCTGTGAGTTTTTGTTTATTTGTTTGTTTTTCTGTTTTCCTCCCCTTGTCAACTTGTTCACTTTCCCCTGTGTTTCGTTTACTGTGCTGCAGCGCGGATTGTATTTTATATATTTATCTTATTTGTATATATATATATTAATATGTTTACGCAATTCCTTACTCCAGCTGTGGCTGCTGTTAGATTTTGGTGAGATCTTAGGGATTGCTGTGACTCTTTTTTTTTTCTTTCTTCTTGTTTCTCTGTTCCTTTCTTCCCCCCCTTTTTTTTGCAAGTCTTCCTTCTTCTTTTTTCAACGTTTTTTTTTCTTTTCCTATTTTGCCCCTAGCTTCTCTCACTCTTCCCCTCTCTCTACCCCTTTCACCTCATGGCTGTGTCATGTGTACACACTCCATTTATAAGTGTTCTGTGACACACGTGCATGCGTATGCCTTATATAACTAACTAAACACATATTTATTTATTTGTGGGTTTATATGTACGTGCATATTTGCATGATGCCAATGCCACTTTTCTTGACTGTCCTCATCCCCTTTTTGCTGTAATGGATTATTCATCGGTTTCTCCCCTTTTTACTTTCTCGTCTGCTTACTCCATCTCATTGTCTATCTCCCTCCGCGTATGCACGGCGCATGTGTACGTTCATAAATGTGTATATTTATATACGCGTCTCGACTTCAATGTAATTACCAATGACGAGAGTAAAATAGAAGGGAGAGACAACAACAGTAGAAAACCTAAGCAAGGAAACAGTAGCAGAGTAAACAAATTATCGAAAAAAGAAAGAGCTAGGGAGGGAAGCAAGACAAAATCAGGGGAGGTCAAGCGTTGATATTACACACGTATCATATCCACCAAGCGAAAGGAAAGAAAAAAAAAATAGCCTCAACTAAAACAACAACTGCAACCACAAGAGGTATAAACGCGGAGGGAAATGTTTGCTCGCCGCTCACTCATAGCGACTGTTGCAGCCGCTACCGCCACCAAACCCACGTCCTCAGCTGCTCAATCAAATGCTAATGGAACTGGTGCCACGCAATCCACATTACTTCAGCAGCGCCGCTATGATCACGACCGCTGGTATGGTCACGCCCTCGAGCTTGACAGTCACAATTACAAATTTACCGGTGAGCCGCCCAGTTGGATGCGGGTCCGCGAGCGCACTGAAGAGGAGACAAATTTTGCCAAATCGGTACTCCCACACGTGGATTTCGCCAGCAGTTATGAATGCCTTCTGTTTGATGCGGACCGCCTGAACGGGACGTTAAACCGCAAAGAGTTTGGTAACGAGGTGCGTTTCCGGTTGGAGAAGCAATCCAACACGGTGGCCCGCGCTCAACAGCTGCTGAAGGACGGACGTGCTGGAGGCGATGAGCGTGTCGAGAATGCCATGATTGCTCGCATATTCGATGAGGAGCACGTGCAGGCTGAGATGCGCTATGTGAAGTGCATTCGCGCCAACGAACTTGCAGAGGATAATCGACTGGATATTCTTCCCGGCGGTTCGCCCAATTCCCTGCGCGAGAAGACACGGTGGAATGTAAACACGGAACTGCACCCAGCCGACCGTGCAGAGATCGCGTCTCGTCTCACGGCGTGGCTTCCAGAGAAGTATCATATCGTTTATGTGGATGATTTTCAGACGGTGGCTGCGAATGACAGCTGCGCGCGTGACGCCATGCTGCGTATTGTTGAGGGTGTGTCGAAGGAATATGAAGCGGAGGCCCGTTCCAGCGGTTACGAGCGAGATCTACGGGAGGTGGTGCAGGAGCTGTTGGATGATGTGGACCCTTCACGACACATCACTTCAGAGGCAATTAAAGCAGCAACAGACTTGACTCAGTTGGAGGAATGGTCGCGGGTGGTGCATGAATATAATGGTGATGAGCGTATCCTCGACATTTACAGCCGTGCTGCTGAGCTTACGCGTAATGAAGAGCACAAGAAACTTGTGGAGGATATGAGGCAATGGAAGAAGCTCTCAAACAAGATTTAGTGGAATGGCTCTTTTACCCGAGAAGGTTTTGTTTATTAGTCTATTTATATATTTACCTATTCGTTTGTGTATGCAATGGAGTTAGTTTGTAGCAAAGGGGGAAGGAGGGGTGGGGAGGGGAGGTCCCAGAGAGAAAGTTAAGGAAATAGAGGGAAGAAGAGGCAAAAAAGAAGAAAAAGGGAAGAAACCGGTGAGTGACATACATGGTAGTGGAAAAGAGAAGGAGTGGAAAGTAAATGTACAAAAAAGGGGATTAGTTTGCGGGGAAACACGACACGAAAGCGAGTGAAGACAAGGACGAGGCGCGTGTCCATGGAAGCGGGGATCTTATAAAACATGGGAGAACAGTAGGGGGGGGGGAGGCATAAAGAAAAAGAAGGAGGAAACAAAACGAGCAGATGAGAGAACAGTGGTCGCAACACGTTCAAAAGAGGAATTATGTATGAATTGTTTTCCCCAACCCTTTTATGGGAACCGAAACAAAAAATCCATAGGGAGAAAGTAGTCTTATCAATTAATTTGATTCCATGAGTTCGTCTAGTCTCTATTTTATTATTATTATCATTAATTTTTGTCTGACCTGTTTGTTTTATTGTTATATTATTATCAGTATTATTTAACTATTGAAAAGGGAGGGAAACATTTGCATACGCTTTTTTTTCTTTTCTTCCATTAATTGTTCCTTTTGGCTGGGTAGGTGGGGGGGGGGGAATAGCCGACATGTCCTCGAGGTGGAAGCAGTACGGAGGAATGAGAGAACCTATGATGAAACTTCATATATTTACATCTCTCTCTTTTTTCTTTTATTTTCCCCTTTTTATTACATGAAGGGAGATGTAACTTTCCCCCATTTTTTTCCTTTTTAGAAACATCTGCAGAGCAGGTCGCATGTGAATGTAAATGCATATGATGGAGGGGGGAAAAGGGTAAGAAAGAAAAGGTAGAAGAAAAAGAGATGGAGAGGGGTGAATGCGTGTGTTTGTGTCCATGTGTAGGGAATCAGATGTGGCTCGGCAGTGGGTGAGTTGAGATAAATGAGGACATGAGGAGGGAAAAAATATATCTGTTTCTTTTCCTTTTCTTTCTTTTCCTCCTCCTTGTTTCTCGATTTTTCATATTTGAAGGTTTCTCATCGTAACTGCGCGCAATTTGTTGTCCATTTCTTGTTGAACCGTATACCTATTCATTCATGGGCTCGGTGCAGTTACTTTACCGAATGCCGCTTTATTTCTTTCATGTTTCATGTTTCATCTTCGTCGTGACACACTCGTTTGTGTGCGCAACTTCTCGCCGTAACTCCGCTGCGCTGCGTTTATTATTGATATTGATATCATTATTATTATTACTACTACTTTTGATGTCTCGATTGTTTCCTCTGCAGTTTCCACCATTTTCATTCTTCTCGCCTCGCCTCACCGCTGTCGTTACGTTGCTGCTTTGATGATAATGTCACCATCCAACGTTTTTAGGTTCCTTCGCATATATTGCATGCGTGTGCGATTTTTTTTATTTTTTAAATTCTGTTGGTTAAAAAGAGAATTACCGTTGCTGTAATCTTCTTTTATTGTCTTTGACTGTTAGAAGTGTACGTGAGTGCACGTTTTTGTCGTGGTGCACCTTTTTCCGTTTCATCGCTTTCTTCCTTTTTGTTATTTTGTTTTCCTATTTACTTTTCTGGCCTCTTATTTTTTTCCTCCTTTTCCTCCCTTTCCGTTTTTTCCTTTTATTTTTTTGTTCTCTCGCCTTTAATCTGCTGTTTACCGTCCGAATAGTTTCTTTAAAAAAAAAAAAGAAAAATTCACTGAGGGGAGTCAAAGGGTTGTGTGCGTGCGTATCTGCTTTTTGTGTTACATTTGCGTCTTTGTGTATATGCTTACTTAGTTGTCCACTTATTATTTGTACCGCAATTTTCTCCTCAAACACCCGCACAAATTTTGTCAGTAATGGACATAGAGCTGCGAATAAGTAAATTTACGTACTGACACGAGGACTGACGGCGCAGTTGAAGAAACTAGAGGTTACTGTTATCACTATTATCACCGTTATTACTATTACTACTACTATTATTATTATTGTCTGTGGTGGTTCCGGCCTGTGTGTACAACATTTTTTCAATGCCAGCTGGTGGTGACACGGCCAAGTCGTCCGCAAAGAGCGCCCCCACGCTTCTACTGGACCGCACCATCCGTTTTGATACTTCACTTTCTGAGCTTCAGGAGCAAACCAGTCGTGGGGAGCGGATCTTAATGAGACTTTCTCCCGTGGAGGATACAAAAGGGAATAGCGGTAAGGAAGGCGTTTTGTACGTTACGAACCTTCGTTTCATGTGGCATAGCAGTCACCGTGTGCGAAACAACCTTTCCGTGGGTTATTACGGTGTGTACAATATGAGTGTGCAGATGGTCGAGACGCGGCTGCGTGGTCACGCGGAGGCACTTCGCATAACTGCTAGGTATGGATCGAATAGGTTTGAGTTCTTTTTTACTCATCCAAGTGAGGACCGTCGGTCACGGTTGAGTGCTGTACGTTTAGTGTGGCGTGCATACGATACCACTCGTATTTACCGTGAGGTGCGGCTTCGTAGCTGTGCAGTGCGTGACGGAGAGTTGCTGCTTCTTAAGGGCGAGAGGCTCGTGACACGCGTAAAGGGCGTGAGCAATGTGAGTAGTGAACAGGGGCATATTGGAACCTTCTTTACAACAAACCTGCGCCTTCTGTGGTGTTCGGACACCTCAGCGGAGTTCAACATATCGATCCCTTTTCTGCAGATTGCTGCAATGCGCATTCAGGATACCGAATTTGGCTTGTCTCTCATGGTTGAGACCACCGCATCCGTCGACTCGTACGTCATTGGTTTCCGCGTAGATCCCGTCGCGCGGCTGGATCAACTCTTTAAGGAGTGCACGTCGCTGCTGAATGCCTTCAAAGCCCACCCTAACCTCGGTGTGGCCGTTACTTTGCAGGATGTGACAGCGGGAAATGATGACGAGGTGTCGGCGATGTTGGGGGCGGCTGAAGGCGCTTCCGTCGGCCCGCAGCCTCGCGAGTTGGATGGTGAAAATGTTGTGCAGGAGGTGGCGACTGATGCCTTTGCGGCGTATTACGTGGGGATTGGGCAGAAGGGAGCCGATCGCAAACCCGAGTACAACGCTTCCATAGGGCTCGCAGTGGAGAAGTTGCGTAATGGTGTGACATTGCAGGATTTGTGGAATGTCGTGACATAAGTCGGGGGAAAGTGGAAAGAGAGAGGAAGGTTCCTTTTTTTTTTTTTAAAGAAAAAGAAAAGAAAAGAGAAGAAAGGCTATGGAATACGGGCCCCTAAAGGTATTGGAGGTTGTGCATGCGCATACGCATACGCATGCACATGCACATGCACACACACACACACACACATATATATATATATACATTTATATATATGGGACATGGTGTGGCGATGATTTGTTAGTTGATGGAAACGCCTTTTGGTGAGGTCATAGATAAACCTTATACTGTTTTTATATTTCTCCTCCATTTTATATTTTGTTGTATCTTCGCCTTTGTCCTTGTGGACGGATCGTTGGGGCGACTAGTGATCGTTCGCTGCCGCGCGTTCATTTACATTACTCCAGTAAATAAATATATGCGCATATTTACTGTGTCGGTGGTTGCGCTTTTATCCTCTTTTTCCTGCCCCCAAAACCCTGTAGCAAACATTGGTGAAGACAAGATACTTTTCTGTTTTCTACGTTTTTTTTTTTACTTTACCGCTTTACTCATCGTCTTTTCCTCCTTTTAATTGCGTACGACATCAAATTCCACCGAGGTGTTTTCCGCACCGCCGGCTTGTGTGACGGCCGAGGCCATTAGCGGCAGGAAGTTAAGAGTCGGTAACAAAATAAATAGTGATAAGTTACGGCGTCCGACAGGGACGTTTAACAAAGTTAAGGATCATCTTCCCCTACCCCCCACTTCTCCTACCTCAAGAAAAGGGAGAAAATCTTTCAAGTTAAAGCTGTGAAAAGAGATTAGGGCACTGGGGCGAGGAATCTGTTTTCTTTTTCATTTTGTGTACCTGCGTCTGAGGCATCTTTGCGCGAGTGACTGAATCAAACTTAGGTAAATCTGAGGGGGTTAGTAGGAGAGGGGGAAAAAGGGAAATGCAGATTTATGTGAAGCATCGCGGTAAGTTCATTTTCCTCGCGCTATGGAGTGGTTTTACATGCATTGCGATGTTTTGGTTGATGATACGCCGTTCCGGTTTCGGCACTTCGTACAGCCGCTGTTGTTACCTTGTCATGTGGGGCGAATACAAGCAATTGCTGGAGCCTGGAACTTTCCCCAGTAATGGCTTTCTTCCGCCTCACCTTCGCCTCGACAGTCGCTCGTATTTGGATCTCCCAGAAACGGAGATCGCCCTCCCACCGCTGATTGATGTGAGTATTGCGGAACGCGACCAGGTGCGAAACCTCGAGTCGATGCTGCCCTCCACTCAGCGGTCGGATTTGAAGGTGCAGTTCGGACCCATCCGCACCCAAACTATTGTGATGACTAGCGGTGCGAATGAGCGGTACGTGCGGCGCCGTTTAGGCCTTTCCGAGAAGGACAGGAAGCGCTTGCAGGAGGAGGAGGAGCAACAGAAAGCGGTGGAAGTTAATAAATAATGGCGGTTTAGAGCTGGAATGGGGCCGGGGGGGGGGGAGAAAATGG
>NC_026734.1:609442-625608 GCF_000210295.1 Trypanosoma brucei gambiense DAL972
TTCATTTTCCTCGCGCTATGGAGTGGTTTTACATGCATTGCGATGTTTTGGTTGATGATACGCCGTTCCGGTTTCGGCACTTCGTACAGCCGCTGTTGTTACCTTGTCATGTGGGGCGAATACAAGCAATTGCTGGAGCCTGGAACTTTCCCCAGTAATGGCTTTCTTCCGCCTCACCTTCGCCTCGACAGTCGCTCGTATTTGGATCTCCCAGAAACGGAGATCGCCCTCCCACCGCTGATTGATGTGAGTATTGCGGAACGCGACCAGGTGCGAAACCTCGAGTCGATGCTGCCCTCCACTCAGCGGTCGGATTTGAAGGTGCAGTTCGGACCCATCCGCACCCAAACTATTGTGATGACTAGCGGTGCGAATGAGCGGTACGTGCGGCGCCGTTTAGGCCTTTCCGAGAAGGACAGGAAGCGCTTGCAGGAGGAGGAGGAGCAACAGAAAGCGGTGGAAGTTAATAAATAATGGCGGTTTAGAGCTGGAATGGGGCCGGGGGGGGGAGAGAAGGGAGGAGAGCGACTTGCGCTGGATGTTTCGTTAGTCCTGTCTGAATTTATTTTTCATCTTCTTTCCCTCTTTCCTCTTTGTCGACATCTGTCAGTTTGGCGGTGGGTGTTCGGTGCATGGTCAGCGTATGTGTGGAAAACCTGTTGATGTGTTCAAGTCCCGTACATGGTGCTTATATATATATATATATTTACTAATGCATTTATATTTACATATGTTGCCACCCATTTTGCTTTTCTTTTCTTTTTGGTTGCACGGGAAATTAGTGCACTGCTGCTTAAAGTTAAGTGAAGAATCCTCTCACCGCACTGTGAGTAAGTGGTTCTCTAGCCGTGGTGACGGAACTAAGCTGCTTCACCGCACATTTCGAGATATATATATATATATATATATATATTTATTCAAAAAAAGCGGAGAAAGCGTACAGGAAAATAACATTAGAAGAGTCAGAGTGTGCCACATCGTTTTTAAAAGGGCGAAAGGGAGTGTGCAACGGCCGGATAGGGAGCTCAAGGAGTGCCGTCAGAAGATATAATTTTTTTACCCTCGTGTTTGTGATACATCCAAGTGAAAGTTGAGCCGCAAATTTGGTTCCCATCCAGTTGGATTCCAGGAAGGGATGGAGACATCGATCGGCCTAACGGGGGAGCAGGTGTATGGTGACCTTTACCATGCATGGCTCAAAGACACGGGGAAGAAGAACACGGACGACTCCATGAAGTTGTTTCGGGAGGTAATGGAGCGTGGATTTCGCGATAAGCAAATAACTCTCCGTAAGGAGCGACTCGGTGCGAACGTCGCTGCAAGTCTTGCTGCGCTATTGCACCGGACTCCTCTCAACCGTTTAGATCTTCACGGCAATACACTGCGAGATAGCGGTTGTGAGACGATCGCATATCTCATCCGTGACATGCCCAACTTAACTTATCTCGACCTTGGAGCGAATGATATTGGCCCGTTAGGCATACAAACGCTCAGTTATGTGCTGGGAGGGCACAAAAAGCTGCAGACGGTGATCTTGGGTTCCTCCAAACACGATGCCTATGCCAACCGTATCAACGCCTCTAGCGCTGTCATTCTGTTGGAGGGATGTCTGCGTAGTCGCACACTGCGGCACTTGGACCTGAGTGGAAGTGTTATTGGCCAATGTCAGGGAAGGATGCGTGATTTCAGCTTGATGGCGGGGACCTCATCGAGTGGTGCTTCATTCCAGGGAGGAGCGCTTTCCAAGGGAGCCTTTCAGCCCACTTCCCCGGGGTCACGGAAGAATGCGCCCGCAGTGTCGAAATCCGGGTACACGGCAGCGTCCTTCGGTGGTGGTGGGAGTACGGGTGCCGCCCTCAGCAGCGGTGCAACTGGTGAGGATCACAATGGTCTGAAAAGCTCCGGCGAGCGGCATCATCGTCCGGTGGATGTGCTGGCCGAGTTAATTAGCACATCGACCACCCTCACCACGTTGAAGTTACGGGAGGTGATGCTGTCTACGCCGGAGGCACTGCGCCTCATCCGTGCTGCAACGGAAAGCTGCAGCTTGGCTTACATCGATCTTACCGGTAACTCTCTCACACGGTCGGTGGGCGATGCTTTCGGCGACTTGGTGCGAGCACGCACGCTCATGCAGAGCCCTTCTGTGCTGCATACCATCTTACTGAACGACAACCCTCTCATGCGCCCTAACGCTGGCATGCCAGCGCCACGACTATTCTCCGCGCTGTCCAGTGACCGTGTGGTGGTAAAATTGCACTTAGATAGCTGCGGCATTGATGATGCGGCTATAGAGCCTCTTTGCGAAGCACTTCTTGGAAGTACCAGCGTCTTGCAGTCATTGCATTTAATGAATAACGCCATTACGTCGCGTGGTGCTTCTCTGCTTTCTAGCGTTTTGGTCCGTCATACACGTTTGCAGGATGTCTCACTGGAGGGGAATGTGATAAAGGATGAAGGGATTTGTTCTCTAGCCCGGATGTTGGAGGTCAACTGCACTCTGCTTTCACTTAACATCGCTAGAACGTGGATGGGAGAGCGCGGCATAATTGCACTTGGCGTATCACTTGTAAAGAATAGAAAACTTCAGCGCCTGAAGATTGACCATAATCACTTTACTGACGAATCTTGTGAATCATTTACCGCGCTTCTAGAGAGCAACCGTTCTCTTCAGTGCTGCAGTTTGAATGGAAACAGCGTGGGGTATCATACCGTGCTGCGCGCAGAGAAAATTACCGCCCGTAATCTCGAGGAATTCCGCAATATGGAGAGGGTGGAGCTGGAGAAGGATGTCATTCATTTGCACTATCAAATTTACAAGGTTGATGAGGCGCGCGTGGAGTTGGAAAACCTTCGCCAGCGGAAAGCAGAGGTTGGCCGGGCGCTAGACGCGTTTGAGATTCAGCACAAGCAGGAGACAGGAGACGTCGCTAAGAGACTGCAAGACCTTCAGGAGATGCTCGACACCTGCGTAGAAAAGGAAAACCATTGCCTAAGTGAGAAGCAGCGCCTTGATGATGAGCTCCACCAGGCATATAAGCGTGCGGAAGTGGACATGGAGTTGTTGAAGGAGCGGCTCGTTGTGGAAGCAGTGCAGCGTGAAAAGGCGGAAGAGGACCTGCGTGCTCTTAAGGCACAGTTAGAGGACATGATGAACAATGGTGCGGGACGTGAGGAAGCTAAGCGGAAGCAGTTGCAGGATGTTAATGAGGATCAGCGACGGTGGAGTGCTCAGCGAAAGGAGTATCGCAATGCCATTTCGGAGGCGGCGGCTGCCGTGGCTGAGTTGGAGGAGAGGATCAAGGAAGATTCAAAGAAAGAGGGCCCAAAGAAAAGTTCGAAGAAAGGCAAGGGAAGCAAGAAGAAATAGGTGTGCACATGCACTCCTCATTTTTTCTTTTTTCTCTTGGTGTTTTCGTTATTTATCTCCCTCCGTCGCTTACTGTGCTGTTGCCCATCTTTGGGCTTACGACAGTCAAGACGTAGCTTAAACCGTTGTGGGGCTCTTTCCTTGTCCGTCTCTCTGCCTGTTTGTCAGTCAGTTTCACGTATTTACTTTTGACTAACTTTTATCGAAAAGAGACAAGTGAGCCGCGGTAAAGGCGCTGTACTTTTAACTATGTGTGTCGTGCTGCCGTTGGGCACATATGTATTCAAGAGGCGTTAGTGTCGATGTTTAGTCACTGAGTGGCAATGAAAAAGAGTGGGAGGAGGCGTTGGAAACTCACTTAAACAATCCGAATCAAAAAGGGAAAACAGAATAAAACAAAGAAAAAATGTACGCGCGATAGGCGGTCGCTGCGCGTGTGCTAGTTTATTTCTACGAAGTCAGTAGGAATGAATGGAGTGTTTTAGAAACTTGGCGGTTTCAGCCGAAGCAGCTGCGCGCTTATGGGAGTTGCCCGATACTTTTTTCTTTTCTTTTTTTTTACGTTACTTTTTGTTTTTGTTGGTGTTTTCATTTGTTCCTCTGAACATTTGTATACTTTGATATGTAGAGGCACTTGAGAGCGTTGTTACTATGTGTCACTGTCGGTGTATATAAAACTTGGGGATTGAAGGAGAAAGCAGTGAAGGACAAAATGAGCAAATGAGCTTCAGGACATTTAAAAAAAAAATATTATTGTTTGGGCTCGTTTCCTTCCCTTTATGCACCGCTTCCGTGCCTTCGTTTCTATTCAGCTTCCCGATGATATGACGTATGGACTCGCAACTGTTATATTTTCCTGTGAAAAGGAGAAAAATTTATCTGACTTGCATTATATTTGCCAAACCATGCTGTTATTACTGCTGCTATTCTTTTGGCCTTGGTTGCATCCCTTTTTTTTTTTTCCGTTTTCCCTTCTGCCTTATGCCTTCGTAGTTAATGTAGCGATAAGTTGTTGTATATCTCGGTCGTGCCCATCTTTCTTCTTCATGCGTGCGAGAATCCTTGACATTATTTGTGCATGAGTTTAACTTAAGGTACACCAACAGCCATAAGAGAGTTATCTCAATGCGGAAGCGTAATGTGGGAATAAAAGCGCGGCCGCAAGGGGCGGTGATACTTTCCAACCAACGCTTGTGCCTCGTGGATGCCACAAAGAAAGGAGGGAAACATCTGTGGGCGTTCATCACTGTATCGGTTTTACGTGCGGCTTTGTTTCACATCTTTTTCTTTTTATTCTCGCATTAAGCTTCACTCAGATCTTCAGGATTTGGTAGGTAGTATATATGTATATATACTTTGCTGCGGACACACCAATGACACTGATAGTTTCGATGCGACTACCATTTTCCTTTGATGGAGTGGAGTCGACTAACTTTGTTAAATCGAATATGTCATTTCCTTTTATTGTTTTTTTCTTCTCCTCACTGTCTTCTTAGCGCAATGCGAGCCGTCAAGAGGAACCGACAGCCCAGTTTGCAACAACCTGATGGTAAAACCTCTGCTGTTGCGGCACCTGGTAGAAGTGAGCCACCTTCCAGTTGTTCCTCAGATGTGGGTTCACCGCGGCGAAAGCTGGAACTCGATGATGAAGGCAGTCAAAGCTTACTTTCTAATCCAAGTCAACCGGTAGCTTCCGGTGGTGCTGTGCGATACGACGTGAGCGATCGTACGACTCCGTTGCCTGCTGGTGCCCACTCAAGTCATATGATTGTGTTGCCGCGCAGCCTGTTGAATTATCCCTTAGAGTCAGTGGGTGGAATTCCTGTAGGAAACGGTGGCTTGGGTGGTGAGCATACCAACAGTATTAATGAAGTGAGTAATGATGGTGGTATGGAGTCGTTGCGGTCATCCGGCACACTGTTTCCTGCTGCCTCAGTTGGTGTTTCACCTGGTGCGGGAATGCAATTATGTGGCCCCACTTTTCGGGAAGTCGCTGTTGCCTCGGTGCGGAAGGGATGTGATTTTGTGCGACTTCCGCACCCGCGGCATGGTGAGCCCGCATTGTTTTTATGTCCACCAGCCACTGGTGAAGGAGAAAACAGCGATTGCAGTACTCATGGTGCGGTGCTTTATGAAGTCCAGGCGCAATCTCCAGCTGAGGGATTCGGTCAGACGTGGTTGGTGGGAGAATTAGTGGAACCAAATGAGAACTTACTTATCGTAACTCCATTTGATTGTACATTCCTCGCCTTGCGGCAGGTTTCGGCACACACCATGAAAGATAAGTTTTTGCCAGCTGAGGATCTCATAACGGGACCAGTACGAAGTGGCGCGTGTGATTCAACATGGCCCGGTTGGGGCGTGGCACTTGCACAATGTCCCGCACTTGCACCAGCTGTGCAGGCAATGCAATCTCACACCGTACTTTCACGTATTTGTGATGTTAAATCAGTTGGCGACGATAGTTACTATCGTTTTAGTACAGAGAAGATGGGAATCTGGCTGAAGAATAAAGTGAAGCGCGCCATGGCAAGCCCAGGTCTTCGCTCACTGTTAGAGCTCGATAAAAGTGGAGCTGAAAACTCGGATGGTGGCGCAACGGAGGTTCCCATATCTGTCGCTTTCGGCGTAGTTGCCGAATACATTCCGCAAGATCTATGCAGCACCGCAGCGGAATTATGCGGGACTGCAGAAACATAGAAATGAATGACAGTAGACGGAAGGCAAAGAGGATTGCCAAAGGAAGGTGAGTTATTTTCAGAAAGAAAAAGGGAAATATGCGTGTGCATGTGAAAGCGGTGCTGGACGGCGTGTCGTTGGGCGGTTTGATTGCTGCTGCTGGCGTCACTTTCGAGAGCGGGTGACAGGCATACTGCTCGGTGTAATCTTTTTTTCTTTTTGTCGTCATTTAGGGATGATGATGGCATGAATGAGGAAATTACATCTGAGAGTTACTCAAGGAAGTAAATAAACCCTGGTGGGATGATGCTTAGCGCATGCGAAGACGATGATGTGGGTGGGACAACCAGCTTTTAAGAAAAATATATATATATATATATATATATTTGATAGTGACGTAGATGCCATGGAGTAGAATATATTGTGTCATATACAGAGCCGATGAAGGCGGCATGCAACGCGGGGTCACCGGCAAAGCTCTCTTGAAATAATATTTTCAGAACCTGAAGTATGTGCATGAGTCCTCTTTGAATTTACCGTTATCTGTTAGGTAAGTGTCGTAAATTGTTTTCCTCCTTGGGTGTGTGGATTGAACACACATAAGCTCAAAACGAAACATTTACTCCTTTTTTATTCTTGTTATTAGCTTTAACTCCTCCTCTTTTAAGTTGTGTTACCGGGCTCGTTTTTCGTTTCTTTTTTTTTTTTTGAGATTGCTTTTTTATGGTGTCCTGCGTAATGCTGGTCCAGGCAGCGATTGCAAGCGTTTTGCTACCTTTTGTTCCTTTTATTGTTTTTGAGCCTTCACCTTCCCCTCCACCATCTTATCACGGTCCTTCATTTGTTTTGGTGATACGCGATCGCACGCAAATACAAGTTTAGAACTTATGCTTAAGGCCTGTTTGCCGCGGCACCTGCGCGTAACTCCGCTGTTACGCGTGTGGGCCGCTGAAGAGGATGATGCGAATGCTCCGCCAACTACATTTAAAAACGTCAAACCCGGCCGGTTGTTGCGACTTTGGAGACAAATACGCCAGCGCGCATGGGTTGCCTTCACATGGGATGAAGAATGGACGAGTCCTGGAAGTGAGGGTTACTTGCATCAGCAACGACTTGAACAGGTTTGCTTTGCTCCTCTATCAGCATATGGTATGGTTCCGGGTTCCTACTGTGACCCATTGTTGTACAATACAAAAAATACCTCACCATTCCGCTGGCACGTAGCCAACACTTCATCAGATATCGTCGGTCACTGGTACATGGAGGCGGATGAAATATTTCGTATCAAAGACTGGCAACCGAAGAATCCCGATGACCCGACTGAGATGTTTCCCCGACCCCCACAACAGATTCTCAAGTGGGATGAAACCGTGGATGAACACGGCAACCGCACCTTCCGATACAAATATCGTTACGACTTTATGGGACCTACGGGTATGTGGGAGGCATACCCGCGTTACCCCTTTTCGCATCTTTATCTTAATGGACAAGATCATCATGGCAGGGCAGAGGGATATGGATTCAAGCAGGGTCATTTGTTACGCTGCAGTGAAGAGGAGGAAGAGGTGTTACGTCGCATCATGGAGGAGGAAGATAAGGAATGGGAGATGGTGAAGCGGACGGAAGTGGTGCAGGAGCCATGGTCGTATCCAGGCAAAATACGGCCTCAGGACTTTAATGGTGCAGTGGAGCGTGCCAAGGCAAGATTTAGGGAACAAATTAAGCAAGGAAAAGAGACGGATCCGAGTGAGGATCCAGATTATGATTTAGTGCAAGCAGGTGAATATGTGGAGCCTCGTGATGGACCACGTGCGGAATGGCGGCACTTGTGGACATCAAACAGAGCGAAGGGTGAGCCACTGCCATATCAGGTAACATTTAACGACGGTATCACTTTTGAGGAAAATGAGGAGAAGCCACCTGTGCATCCGGCAAGTCATTACGAGGTGAAGCCGAAGGAGGCTCCGTACAAGAAATACGAGGAACAAGACACGAAAGAGGCGGACGAGAAACAAAAGAAACTCAAGGAGCAGTGGGAAAAGTCATTTGAAGAGTCCATTTCGCGACACGAGAAGACTGTTGGGGACAGTAAGACTAGCGGCTGTAGCAGTAATAGTCGTAGCAGTGGCAGTGCTGCAGATAGCGCTGCCAAGGAACCTCCCAAATAAATGGCGTGGTGTCTTTTTTCTTTTTTCTTTTTTTTTTTCCATATTTATATATATATATATAGCGTTGGGTGTTTAAGGAATCCAAATGAGGAGATGTTGTGTCTTTGCCTCTCTCTCTATCTCTATCTGTGTCTGTGTGTGGAGGGAGGGAGGGATAGTTCGCACGGTGGAATAAATGAACAAAATCGAGTAGCAGTGCTGGAGGATGGGAACCCTTTCTACTTTGTTTCCCGTAACTCAATTTCGAGGAAGGGATGCTGGAGGGACAAACTTCAAACCCGTAGTAGTATGAACTAGCCGGATATGTGTGGGGCGGTGTAGAAAAGGGAAGAAGAAAGGAAAAAAGAAAAGGATGAGAAATGAGGAATGCTGAATGGAGGATTTGCCACACGAATTTCATGTTTATGAAGTTGTACGGCCCACCCGTGTTTTCGAAGGGCCGTCCCATCGGTGGGTGAGTGGGGGACGTTCGGTGTTGGCATTAACCACAAACGACTAGCACAGACGGCGTTGCACTGCTCTGATACCCGTAGTTTTTTGTTTTTTTTTGTTTTAAATTCGTGTTCTTCATTTACCATTGTGAGCGAACACAGGGTCGAGGGAAAAAGGTCAATTGCCGGCAGTGGCGTGTATGCGGTTACGCTTTTAATTTTTTTTGGTTCGTGTCGAATCATCACACGATAAATGTGCAAACTGTGCTATGTTGGGGAGCCGCCGATGTTCGTGTCGTGGCTGATGCTCAAAGAATGCAAATGCGTGCATTTGTTTATGGAGGATGAGGGGCGAAGATGGTGAGGCGTTGCACATGAGTGAGTGGGCGTTATGATGTTGTCATAGATGGCCCATGGTTATACGGTTTCTTTTCCTTTTCCTTTTTCTTTTGTGAAGAAAGGGAACCTTGGTGTTTGTGCAGCAGCTTCGGATAGCTTTGTCTCATTTCGCTTCCACCTTTCCTGAGTCCATTTTTATGCGTTTTTTGTTCTGTCGTTTCGCTTTCATATCCAGAAATTGGTTTCCTCCTTCTCCATTATCCTCCGTAGTCGCATGGTTCCTTTTTTTTTTGCTTCTTTTTTTTTCTTTTCACGACTCGTCACCTTCATGTGAGTAGCACGTTACGTTTATTGTTATTTCTCTGGGAGAAGAAAAGTGAACATTCGTATGGGGCGCCGCCTGTTTCCTTTTCAATTCATGCCTTTTTATCCTTTCTCTTTATTGCATAATAGGGAATGGTAGGAGGATATTTACGTATGCCTCGTGATAACACAAGAAGCAGTCATTTAACTGATGTTGAAGAAGAGGGTTCAGCAGGGAGTGCCACCAAAAGGTGTAAACTTGAGGGGGGGAGCTGCGATGGTGATTCAAATATGGCCATTACCAGTGATGGCGTTGATGTCAACGTTGCTGATGGCTTGACTCTCATCCAATCATACATTTTATCTCCGACAAGCTCACGTTCTTTTTGGCACACGGGTGTTGCCGCTGTTTCCAGTAGTCGAGCAGGGGAAAATGACACGCCTCCAAATAATAGGGGGAATATGTTGGGTCCTCTTTCTGCAGTGGGTGCCAATAATAACCTTCTGCCGATGGTTCCATCGGAGGAAGAGAATAGTGACGCCCCTCCTGATTGCGCCAGGAGTGCATGTAGTGGAAGCTTATGTGAGGGTGATGGGAATGAAGGTGTTGCAAGTGTGTCAGGTGGCGCAGTGCCGTCATCTGTGAACCTTTCATCTTC
The DNA here is from genome assembly GCF_000210295.1 of Trypanosoma brucei gambiense DAL972. Lineage (NCBI taxonomy): Eukaryota > Euglenozoa > Kinetoplastea > Trypanosomatida > Trypanosomatidae > Trypanosoma > Trypanosoma brucei. Next base: position 619,392 of record NC_026734.1, read on the forward strand.
CTCTTCTTTAAAAGAGTGTACATCCGTATGTGTTGTTGATCACGCCGTCATGTGCAATATTGTTCCACTGCTTCCTAAGAAACATCCGGAGTATGGGTTGGTCTTACAGATAGTGCCGCTGACACTGTGGCCACCACCCAAGGCTGAAGTTTCAGGTATCGGCTCTGAGGGAGGTGATTTAGGAAAGAGCTTGCAAACCACTGTTTCGTTCGCTTCGCAATTGCACAACGATTACTTATTGAGGTCAGATGTAACAGTCCTCCATCCACCCACTGACGCAGCTCAAGGTGTGATTGTGGAGTGGGTTTCCGGGGACATTGGATATACAGCAGACTCAAAGGGATTATGGGCAGAACAGCGTCTCTTTAGTCAGCGATATTACACCATGTCCCCTGTCGAACGGTTGGATATTCGACATAACGGTTGTAGTGACAACAACTATGGCAAAGATGACGCTGAAGTGCGATACACCGCACCACATCTCCCGCCAACTACACTGAGGGGCGCAGTACTGGAGCAACTTCGTCGTTTCCGTGTCAACCCCCGTTACGCTCCGACATCTCTAACGAATGGTACGAGGAATAAGGAGTGGGTGCTTCTCTTCGCCCGTGTGATTGAGGTTGGGCAAGACTGCATTGCTCTTACAAGCCGTCTGATGAGAGCGTGGGCGACTGCACCTTCGAGGGAGACTATTGCAATGTGTGATGTGTTGCTCGATGAAGTTATTCACATCGGTATCGCGCCGCAGCAGGAGCCACATCGTCTTTCCCTCGTGTGCCCGTCTGTCGCACATCGCATTTTAGTCAGTCAGCACCGATGGATGAATGTCGACAAACGCACGGAGCTTTCGGTAGCAGGATCAATGCAGGTGGTGGCAAGAGAGTTGCTAGAGGTGATCCTGCAAGCCATGCGTGGGACGCTGCGGCATCGCATTGCGCTGCAGTACGAACTGATACGACTTCTGCGGGCTAAGCCGTTAATGTTTGCCAATAACGAACTCGTTGTGCAATACAGCCGCTGGTACACCACCATTGCACCACCTAATGTCATTCTACACGTGCTGGCGGGGAGCACAATCTTTAGTGGTGTGATGTCGCAACTGCATATTGTCTCAGGACGCGTTATGGCAAGATCTCAAGTGGAGCGGGTCTGTGGGAATGGTGGGGATGCTGCGTTGCAACACCACTGTGGCGGATCACTTCTGGATGATGACATGGAGGACAATGATGTCAGTGAGGACCCTCCTGCCAGTGATAACGAGCCTTCCAGGAAACGCGGGCGACCCCGTGATGAGGTTAAGAACAGATATGCTCCTGCTAACGGAGCCAAACACGATGGTAGTGATGACAACTATGATGATAATGATAGTGATAGTGATGATAATGATGATGATAATGATGATGATGATGATGATGACGATGGTGACGAGGACGATGAATGCAGCGGTGAAGAGGAGGAGGGGACCGGGGACACTGAGAGTACCAATATTATCAGTGATAACCAAAACTATCAGAGGCATGATGTCTCGGCGTGGCTGAGGGCGATATCTGACAGTGCCGATAATATACCTCTCGTGGATTTGGTGTCAGTTCCATATGAGATGGATCTGCTCGATGAAGGTTTTGTTACCCGCTTCTGTGCTATTCTTAGAGGACAAGGTCCCACCAACAATAAAGGTGGCGGTAGTTCTCATGGTGTTGGTGGAAGTGGGAGTGGCAGTGGCGCTGCCGGTTCCAGTCCCTCTGGGCACACCGGCTGCGATGAAGTGGCATTGTCTTGCGTGGCGTCATGGTTGAAACGCACGCGGTGCACAATGACCACAGCAGATTTGGAATCTTATGTGCGGAAACTAAGCCGATGAAGTTCTCCTTCAAATAGTTGCGGTGAATGAGCAACCACGACGCTGGAGGCAGAGAGGCGGTGGGGTTTCAGTATTCAGTGGATGTGTTGATGCCGCGTGGAGAGGTCTAATCCTTTTTCTTTTCGGTGTCTCGGTCTGTCTCTGTTTTTTCTTTCTTCGTCCCTCCCTCCCTCCCTCTCTTTCTTTCTTTCTTTCGTCTAGTGCGACTTGGGGCCTAAGGAAAGGGGAAGAAAGGGGAAATAAGCAGGAAACCACTATTGTTTTTTCTTTATTTTTTTCTTTTTCTTATCCTTTTCGTGGTGGTGGTGGTGGTGGTGATGTTTCCATCCAGTCTCGCCCCCGATTTTACTGAAGCCAGGGCGCAGTTGAAAGATAAAGAGAGGGAAGGAGAGCGTATGCGTGTGTGGGGAAAACATTATTGCTGAGTACCTATACCATGCTCCAACATTCCCACATCTATACGCACAGACTTAAAAACTTGTTCACTTTTGCTTCCTTTTTTTTTCCTCTTACCTTCACCCTTTCTGGCATTATTTATGATGGCTTCCTCTTCCTCTTCTTCCTTTTTCTTTCTTCATTCTCTGTTTTTCTGTGTTTTGTAAGGTATATATATATATATATATATATATATTTATATATTTATGTTGGTGTAGGGGTAAAGATATGACTGCAAGGCGCTCTAGAATGGGAGGAATTAGATGGAAATTTATATATATATATAGGAGTTACCGCAACAGAAAGGTTTCCAAATTTTTTTCTTCTTTTTCTCTTCTAAAAAAAAAGAAGGAATATTCGGCATTTTCACATCCAACTTTCCACCAATGATGTATAATACTGTAATGTGATGTGATGTGTGTATTTGGGTGAGGGAAAGAGTATTGTGAATACGGCTGCTCCTTGGCATTCGGTATTGCATTTTATTTGTATGTTAAGTTTTAAAAGGATACGGTCTAATAGTGTGTGTGGAATCACTCACTTATGATAGTGGTAATGCGAGAAAAATGTACGAAAAGGGACAGATGAATAACTGAACTTCTTATGTTATGAACATTGTACGATGCATGTTTTTGTATCATTACCTCACATATGTTTATGCGTTAGTATACTTTTGTAAGAGTGTCTGCTTGTTTGGTTATTTGTGTGGAATATTGACGACATAAATCCACGGGACGGTTTGAAATTGCCATCATTACTGCAGTTGCTGTTACCTTTCGTTATTATTATGCTTCACCTTGTTTACCTTTTTTTTGTTAAGAAAGTACTTCCTTTTCTTTTCTTTTCTTTTCTTTTCTTCCGTTCTTTCTTTCTTCTTTTGTTTTGTCATTTTTTTTTTCTTATCTTCATTGTTGCCATGACGTTGTCAAGTTATTCCTCCTTACATATCCCCATACATCATTATTATTACCATTATTTACTACTTTTACTATTACTAATATTGTTGTTATTATTTGAGTTGATTGATTTGATTTGTTTGTCCCTTCCCCCCCTTCCCGTTGCTGCAACTTTAGCTGAAGAATAAAGCAGTAGCGGATTTGAAATTTGTGTATCGTGAAGGTATTAAACGTGTAATCTTCAGCAAATATACATTTGTGTGCATTTATTTGTTTAATTGAAGGGAACTGAAGGAAGGAGAGGCGGAAGGTTGAAATCGGGCCTCTTTTTTTTTTTTCCTTTCTTTTTCTTTCCTTTATTCGAATCATTTCATTCGTATAATTTGCAATTGCCAATTAATCATACGATACCCAAAATTAAGAAAAAAAGAAAAAGGAAGGAGAAACGAAAGGAGGAATTATATATATATATATATATATATATATAAGAAAGACAAGAAACAGTTGAAGAAGAGAGGAAAGGTAAATATAAATAAAGGAAAGGGGACAAATCCGAAGGGTACTTGGGAGTTTTGGTTGCCATTATTAGAAGTTTGAGGTGAAGTGTACGTGAATTTTAGTCATTTGGGCAATTGGAGAGTTTTGTGTGATTAAGTTGGCTCGTTGGTAACAAGAAGAAAAAAAGTGCATAAAAAAAGGGGCGACAACCGATATAAGAAAAAAAAATTCATAATAATACGCGCAGTAAGAAAACAAGGTGAGGCACTAGTAAAAAAAAAAAAAATAAAACGGGGAAGAAATCCTTAGAGAAGGGCGAAAGGAAGGAAGAGAGAAAGAGAGAGGACGGAAGGAAATAAATAATAAAAAAAAAAAGAAAGATCAAGAGCAAGAGCAAGAAGAAAAAAAGAAAAAGAGAAATCACCATATATAATAGGAAATAGAGGGATATGGAGAAGGTAGCAACAACAGCGTCTACGGCAGCTTTAAGAAGAGGCATAAACAAAAAGGAGAAGGAAAAAGGGGAGGTAGTGGATGGAGGTTCTGCAAGGCGGAAAAAAGGCGTCAATGCAGTGGAGGGGGGACAATCTTTAGGTGATTCAGAAGCGCGTCAGCGTCAATTGCTCTTGTCCCGGAAGGATGCGGTAACGCCAATACCTGAAGTGGCTCTCCGTATGTTCAACATCGCCATGGAGGATCTGTGCAACAAATACCTTCAGGATTATTACACTGCTGCTGGAAACCTGTTTCTTGTGCACTCCCGACGGCTGTCACCACAGACGAACGGGCCACGAAGCTCGCAACAGGTGCAATCACAACGACACCCTGAAAAAGTAATACAAAAAATCAGCAGCGTGCCAGTCAAAACCGCGAGCTCTGAAAGGCCTTCACAGGCACCGTCAAGGGGGTGTTCGACGTCATTTAGAAGTTCGCGACTCTCAGCCGGTACTGCCGGGGCGGCAACAATAACGAGAAGTAGCCAAAGCATTCCTCTAAGCATTAGGCGTCCAACAAGTCTGTTGTCAAGTTCCAAGGTGGTGCAATCCCGGAAAGACCGCAGCACTTGCCAGGGCGGTACCGGCACCACTGAAGATATTAATCACACTTCAGCCTCGAGAAATAAGGCCAGCCGGACCGAATTCATGGACGCACGGACCACGGCTGTGAGTGACGAGAGGCAGCGAAGCCGATTGTTCACGATGTGTAGCGGGACGACCTCACCGAGCGCAGGGAACTCTTCGCGGCGGTGGACTGCTGCGGGTGCGGAGGCAAATCAGACTCATCCCTCCGGTGCCTCAAAAACCAGCGCCAATAGCCCCGCAAGTCCGGTGCCACGGATTCCAATCTCAAAGGTTTGGAAGGCATCTGTCTCTAGCCGCACAGCGGATAAGCAATTAGAATCACCAGGTCGTCTCACAGAACCATTGCGCACACGCCTGTATGCAACGGACGCGGAAGTCTCTCCAGAACATCGCCGCCAGACTTCACCGAGCCTGCTGTCACGTAAACATCGTGAATCACGTGCTTCTGCGACGCCAGCGAAGCCGGAGCCACCTCTGAACGAATCGTCGCGGCATCCGAGGGCATCTTCCGCCACCACGCCACGGATGTCGAGAGTTTCAGCGAGTAGCACTCCACAGTTTTCAAGGCGGTCGCTCGTGACAACACCGCGCGTGCCTCACAGGGCTTCTGTGCGTCGTGCAGGTGAAAGTCCCCATACCTCCGTCTCCCGCCTAACCACTCCGAGGCAGTTACGGCCCTGTACGCATTGTCGCGGGCGTGGAATTGAAGGTGGTATCATAGGTTTGGTTTCCTCTACCCGCTCCGCTGACTTGGTGAAGGAAAGTGTGGATTGCTCTACGGAGTACCGACTGGAGTGGTCCTGCACAAACAGTTGTGCTCAGAGTTACACTCAACAGACTTCTTCACAACGCCGAAGCACCGCCCTCGTTGGCCCCAACAGAAGTACGCTTACGGGTGTGTTTGAATGGCCTGTTGGGAGACACACCCCGCTTTCGCGACCGTACTCTCAAACTGCGGTACCTCGTGGCTCAATTACGCGTGATGGAGGGTGTCCAACAACTGATGTGACGCCACCTTCCCCACTTGTGAGAAGTTTAACACTCATTTCAGAAAGTGTAAATGAAACTCCAGCGGAATATATATCACGGCATTTTTCTTCGTGCGTGATAAACTCAGTTCTTGAATGTGTTCGTGTGAAGATGGGCGGCAGGAAGTCCGACGAAGCGGATCCGAGAGCAGATGAGCTCAATGGTAGTGATAGCAGTGACGATACGGATAAGATCGGTAATGGTGATGCAACAAATGATATTTCGTTGGGGCTTCAGAAAGGCGATCTTTTGCTTGAATGCAATGGACAGCCGCTATCGGGCGCAGCGTCTCTGCAGGAGATTATCAGGAAGGCGCTGCTTTGTGATAATAACACGGTGCTTTTGAGAGTCCTCCGTGGCGCTGACAGTATCGCGGTGCGTGAGACGTTGCTAAAGGACAGTTCTGCTGTACGATG
>NC_026734.1:625708-633944 GCF_000210295.1 Trypanosoma brucei gambiense DAL972
AGCACGCAGGCGGTTATTGACGGCTGTATTTTGTTTTTTGTCGCTTTTTTTGTGTCTTTATTTACTCAACCAGTTGTTTTTTTTTTCACTCAACTGTTGTTATACGTATTGGAGATGACCATTTGTGTTTAGGCGTGCTTATATTTGCGTGCATGCCTAACACATAACCTCAAGTAACTCATTATTGCAATGCTGAGAAATATGGAAACAAAATTTATCAAGAAAACACTTCATATCTTTTTTTTTTTAAAATCTTCCGTAGCGGGTTCGACTGCGTTGAAACCCCTCTTTTTTCTACTTCCTTTTTGTTGAAAATACGGGATACAATAGATTCTCCCCCTTATCCACGTGGATGATGTTTTGTGATTAAAAAAAAAAATGAACATACTCATCAGCATTTTCTGAGGTTCTTCTTTTGTTGCTGTACTTCACTTCTGCCTCTTTTCCACATATCTTTTCATTTCCGTACAGGAATGAGGGTGAGCACATTAATATTATATAAACGCATGCACATGCAGAAGCTTTTCCTTCTTTCCTCTTTCTTTTTTTTTTTGTACACTATCTGTGGCTTCTACGTGGCGCTTTTGCTGCTGTACAATTCTTCATACTGCTCTTTTTATTCTATTTTGTTTCTTTCTACTATATATAATATCTATATATCTAAATTTATATTTATTTATATTTATTTATATATATATGTATGTGTATGTGTGTATGTGTGTGTTTGCTTGTGGTGTTGAGTCGTCTGAGGTGTAATGTGTGGTGTGAAGCCGAAGGTGTGTGAGCGGACTCTTCTCTCTCTTTTTGTTCTTTTTAAAGTTCAAGGTTCATTTTTGTATGCTGTCCGTTACATTTACCTTTGGTGAAAAAATTGTTTATATTTATTTATATTTATTTCGATCTATCAATTTCAATTGTCTACTTATCTCTACGTGTGGTTAGGCGGCGTAAAGGGAAATTAAAACCTGTCATATTTTCCATTCACTTCGCTGTTTACTTAACCCATGTATTTTTATCACTCAAGTGCCGCCCGTGTGTTTGTGTTCCACGCGGTATTCGCTGTTCTTTCCTTTTTTTTTTTTTCAGAAGTGTTTTGCAATTTGTTGAATCCTTCCGTTTAAATGTTGTTGAATGAAATGTTGCTCATGTCATGTCACGTCATGTTTCACACCTCTCCTTTTTTTTTTTTTTACACTTCCTTTTTATATCCGTAATAAAGAGGAGAGGAGGGAGAAAAGTTAGCATGAGGATGCGGATAAAATGACACGACTGCATCAGGAAAAAAAGAACATAAAGGGAAATAAAAAGTGATGAAGGGGCAAAAGAAGAAAAAAAAAAGGAAGAGGAAAGAGAGCAAAAGAAAGCAGGGTATTTATTTATTTATATATATATATTTATATGAAAACAAAAAAAATAATAAGAATGAGAATTATCACTTTGGAGAGGGGATGGAGGAGGGGAGGAGGGGTTTTGATTAGGCGTTTTTTTTATAAATAAATTAAATAACTTCCCTGTTTCTTTGCTTTACCCACCTCTTTTTCTTCTTTTTCTTTTCTCTCTTGTGTACGTTCCAAGCAAACATAGTTTGGGTGCCGTTTTCCTTTTTTTTTTTTCCTTTTTTGTCCACATCAGCATATTTTTGCATTGTTGTGTGGATTTGTGGAGCGGGAAGAGTGTATTCTTTTTCTGTATCTCCTTTCTTTTTCACTGCGGTTAATAATTAATTCACTTCACTTCACTCCACTTCAATTTTTGTTTTTTTTTCTCTTTCTATTTCTCTTTTTGTCTCTCTCTCTCTCTCTCTTTTTTTTTTTTTTAAAACCTCTGTTTCTTTCCATATCTTCTCCTGTGATCCGTTGGACCAATTTGTTCCGTCCATTACGTTTTTTTCCTTTTTTTTCCCCTGCATGTTTGATTGTATTTCCGTCTTTACTGTCGTTGCAGCATACCGTGAAGTTGTGATAACACGGGGCAAATGGAAGCCTCAACCCACGCATAAACATTAATAAAAAAAAAGAGTACAAACCACACGAATAAAATGAACAAAAAAGTTTCAATAAATAAATATATTTAAATATATATAAATATTTCAAAAAAAAAAATAACGAAAAATGATACATTAAGGGTGGATTGTGTCACTCACGCCGGAAGTGTGTTTGTGCGTTCATAAAAAGCTATGGACTCACGCGTGTTTGTGTGTGTGGAATGCATTACTGTAATATGTGCTCTAAGGTGTATTGATACAGCACCTATCCTATCCTATTCTATTCTATTGTATCATTATTATTATTTTTGCATGTGTGTTTTCTTTCCTTTATTTATTTATATATTATTCATATTCATTTTGCCTCTACTTTCTATTAATATTCACACACAAGGTACCAACATCACCAAACGTGAAAACTGTCTACACATCAACCAAAAACAGATCCCGAAATACAGGATTAGAAAGAAAACAAGGGATCGCAAGGGAGATCACTGACGAAAAGTGAAAACACTGAAGGGGTGGTGGGTGTTGGCAAAAGTAAGTAAAGGAAGATAAAGTAGAGAAAAGGAATAAACAGGTAAGTACACACACACACAAATACACAAATACACACATACACACATATATATTTATATTCATCTAAGAGGCAGGAGAGTGACTTTTAGAGTAAGAGAAAGTGTACGTGGCGACCGGCCCAGCGGCGGTGTGGAGGGCTTTTGAAGGAAGTTAAGGTATGGCTCATATATCCGTTACTGACACCCATTTCCGTGTCCTGGGAATTCCACGTGGTTGTGATGAGACGGCGCTGCGCAAAGCCTTCCGACAGAAGGCCCTCAATCTTCACCCCGATAGGAATCCAAATGGCGCGGATGAGTTTAAGAAAGTAAATGAAGCGTACGAGGCCTTGCAGCAGCATTTCCGTCGTAATGGAGGCCGTGATGTGTTACCTCATGCACCACCCTCCAATGCAGGCACCGGCTTTCAATACGCCCGACAGGCGCGGGAACCGCCGTGCCACTTCACAGAGGAGGAACTGTTTGGATGTTCCCCCGGTGGTTTCTCCCATGAGCGTCGGGGTTACGGGGCGAAATGTTATGCGCGGTTTGGTGGAAGACGGTGGCAAGCCAGCGGCAACAGCGGTGATAACAACGTCGGTGGTGGTATCGATTTAGACGGCGGCTCCATGCCTTTTGGGGGTTTTCCTGTTGGATCAAAGGAGGAGCATCAACGCGTGGATGAGCGTTGGCGTCAAGCCCATGGCAGGCGAGTACCTGTCAGCGGTTATTCTTACGCCCGTGGTGGTGCTGCCTCATGCCACGCGAGGTCTCACCCATTTTCTCATAATCATAATCAACAACAGCAACAACAACAACAGCGGCCACCACAATCCTCTTCACCTCCATTTAATGGTGCAAGTGGAAGTCCAATGACAGAACCCAAACCAAATGGAGGTGAGAAAGCGAGAGGAACAGGGGAGGGAAGCAGCAGCGCTGGTGGTGGTGGTGGTGGTGCCGCAGGCAGCAATGACAAAAGTTACACTCATGCAAGCAGCAGCCCTCCTTCTTATGACGGGTCTTATACTCAACAACCTAATGAGAAGAGGATGAGCAGCGATGAGTTGTATCGGGAATGGGAGCGACTCATGCGAGAATTTGATAGCAAAACATCCGCAACAGGTGGAGCATTCCGCGACCCATGTGAATGGGAATGGGACAACAGCGATACTAGCGTCGTCAGTGATGGTGAAGATAGTCAAGACACGGATGATGATGATAATGATGATGATGATAATGATGATGATGATAATGATGAGGAGAATTATGTTGTTAACAAGAAGAAACACCCCGCTTCTTCAAGTAGCCGCCGGGCGAGGACGTGCTCTAGTCGCTTTAGTGAGCGTAACAGGTTGAATGAAACCCACATGCGTAGTATCATTGAGGAGAAGATTCAGTTAAAAAAGATACTTTTCACCCAACGTTACACTCCGGATCCTGCGGATGTGGCGCTAATGAGCGATAATGAAGTTTATGTATTATGCGAGGTGCTTCGTGATGTGGAGCAGCGTATGCAAAAGGTGCTTGTAGGGCGCCTGACTAAAGGTCTTTGTAGCCGCTGCATGAAGGCTCCGAAGATGCAGGGCTCAAAATTATTCACTTGTGGTCACGCATCCGTTTGTTCTGAGTGCGCATGCACGTGCGCGGTATGCCCCATTTGTGCGGCTACGAGTCGTCGTTAATTGATATGCGTTTTTGGTTTTGAAAATTGCGTTTTTTTTCTTTTTTCGGGTGTTGGAAATTTAGAGGGCATTTCTCGCAGTGGAGGAGGCGCTGCGTACATTTATGACTTCTCTTTTTCTTTTTTTTTTTTTAAAAAAAAAAGAGAACAAAAACAAAAAGAAAAAGAAAAAGGAAAACAAAAAGAAAAAGGAAAAGGAAAAGGGAAAGAGAGGTAGGGCAGAGGAGAAAAAGGTTGTGGTGGTGGAGGATGAGTTTAGATGCGAAAACAATAAATATTAGGATTGAGAAGTGAGATGCGAGTAGAGTTTGGATTATTGCGTCAATTAGGTGATAAAACATGTGGGGTGAGGGACGCTGAGGTGTAACATGAAACTAAGGGAAGGGGAACTACACAAATACAAGCAATGATATGTAGGCATTTGCATTTGCGCATGAATGTAAAAATAAATATGTTCAAACGTGAATGCATGAGGGGGGGGGGATGTGTTGTGGGGAGTTGAAAGGATGGGATTACTGATGATTTTATTACTCGATGAGCATTACAAAAAAAAAAAAAGAGAAAAAAGGGGATTTCTTGTATCTTTTTTTTTTCTCCTCATTTCCACACCAAAAGGTAGTCAAAAACGTTGGGACGGGATTATGTGCCGGTGGGCTCCAATGCGGTGCATCATTTTTTTTCTTTTTTTTCTTTTTAGTTACTTTTATTATTATTATTATTATATGGCCACAGCCACGGCTATGGTCATCATCATCATCATCATCATCACTACCATTGTGATCCTTGTAGTTTCCCGGATTCCTTTTAAGTGTTTGAACCTTTTCACTCCCCTGTGATGCACTTCTGTTGTTTGAGTGTGCAGAGGGGGCATGATTAAATAGTTAAAGAATTTTTTTTTATTCTAAAAAAAAAAAGTAGATCAAAGAAACAAACAAACAAACAGAGAAGCGCAAAAGGGATTCACCTGTAAGCACCACTGCGGTTCTCCGGGATTTCACATTCAGGAATCGAAACTTCACGTCTTTTTCCCTTTTTCCCTCTTCTCTTCTCTTCTCTGTACCACCCAATTAAGGCAAACACATATGGTGTGTATATTTGCCCATAGTTACATTGGGGGTTGAATGGATGTGGTGTGAGGGCAATGTTATGAATGAGTAAAGATAAAAGTGTCAGTGCGTGTGTGTGTGTGTGGCGAGACCATATTTTTCGGAATCACGGTTGGTGGTTTTTGATTTTCTTTTTTTGATTTTTCTTTTTCTTTTTTTGTTTTTGTTTCTTTCCCTCCTTTTCTCACTCTTTCTTTTTCCCCTGTTTTCGTCATTTGTCGTTCATTGCTATTTATCATCATCGTTAATATTGCTATTATTTTTCTTATTTATTTATTTTCAAATGATAGCCTTAAATTGTTTTGGTGCCCCTTTTGTTTGTTCCCGCTAATCCCTCAGCCCTTTTCCCAAACCATTTATCCCCCTGTGAAATTTCTCATGAAATGACATTAGACACTTAAAATGTACGTGTGGAAGTTGTCTGTCATTTGTCATTTGTCATTTGTCATTTGTTGTTTGTATATTTTTACATTGATATGAGAGCAAAAAACACCAACAAAAAAAAACAAAAAAGAAGGACGATGATGAAATTAAGTGAATACGTCACTTTAATGGAGGGATGAGTCATGAAAGTTTCCCTTTTCCTGTTACTCATTTTTTTTTTTCAGTTTTCACCTTCTCCCCGAAAGTTTTATTCCCGCTTGCGACTGTCGCCTTCCTTTTCTTCTTTTCTTCTTTCTTTTCCTGTTGTTATTGTTGTTACGGCATCCAATCCATGTACTAATACCACAACTCGCCGTTTTCTCGATTCTTTTTTCTTTTCTCTTTTTTTTACTGTTTCGTTCCGCTCTTTTTTTTTTTAAATTATTTGAAATGTGCTAATCCTTTTTTTTCTTTTCTTTATTTGTTTGTGAGTTTATCCCCCCCTGTATTTTAGCCCCTCCTCATATATATATATATCTATATCTATATCTATATTATTTTACATGCGGTCACAATCAGCTTCACTTTTACTTCCCTTTCTCTTTTATATTCCTGTAGTTGCACGTTCAATAATATTATAATTATTGAAATGATTGTTGCGACTATTGTTCTTTCCGTGCTGTTAAAGGCTACGAGGGTTATGGACAATTTATTTTTTTTAGTCATTACTGATGTTTAAACAATTTCACTACATAAAAAAAAAATAATAATAATGTAATATTATTATGTTTGTCATTTATTATTTCTCATCATTACGTTTCTCCCTCTTTTTCTCTCTCTTTCTCGTGTTTTTTTCCTTTCATAAAAGGTAGAATATTCATTGCTGAATCCAAACCGTCCGTCAGTGTAAAGTATTTGGACATAAACATAAAAAAAAAAAAGACACACGCGCACACGTACACACGCAGCTGTGTACAGTAAAAGCCGAATCAAACGTGCTCTCGTTTTTTTTTCCCACCCCGTCCTGACTTTTTTTTTTTTTCGTTGTCATTTTTTCCTCAGCGATCGGAACAACAACAACAACACCAACAAAAAAGAAAACAAAAGGAGGGGAGGATTTCTTGAGCAGAGTTGTGTGACTGCTCAGTGAGATTTTTGAGGTGAACAGCCATCAAAGTTTCAGATACGGGTGTGATAAACTCATACGGAAGGAAAGCCTGAAAGAGAAAGAAAAGGAAGGGAATTGACGTTGGTATTTGTGTTTGAACAAAGGATAAGGGTGATTTAGAAGAGGGAAAGAAGGGGAAAAAAAGAAACTAAAAGAAAAAAAAACAAAGAAAAGGAAAAAAGAGAATTGGATTATAGGGAAGTAGGCGGAAAGAAAGAAGAGGATAGTGAGATTAGAAGGAAAGAGGGAAGACAAAAGCAGGAGGCCGTAAAAGAATAGAACTGGTGCCTTCCTGTGCAGGTGGGTGCGTGTTTCCACACTCTTGGGAGCAAGGGGACATACATACATATTGATAAGGAGGGAGAGAGAAGGTAAAAGGAAGGAAGAAGAAGGAAAACCACAACAAAAAAAAGGAAGTAACCGAACACAGCGGCCGTGGGGTTTGTCAACGACTGTCACTTTCACTTGAGTGAAGGGACGTTATAACAACAACAACAATAACAAAGGGAACACAGGGCAAAAATCCAAGTTGAAAATGGAGAACGACTATCCCGTTAACCTGCGAGTGGATATCGCTCCTGAAGATGGCACGGTTATGCTTCCCGGAAGCATAACCATCACCCGCACCACCGTTTCCGTGTTCAAGTTGCGTGAATCCACGGATGAGGAGCCGCTGTTTATTGGCGTGTGCTCCGTCCCATTAATTAAGTTCTCCCGCTGCCCCAGTACAGTCTTTCCGAGAACCGATGCCCTTTTGCTGACGAGCGTCTCGGGGCATCTTTTTATTAACGCCGCCCTCACAGCTGGAGTGGTGCCACCAGAGGAAAGTGGGCCCGGGACCCCGAGCTCTAGTGCCAGTGACATCGCACGCAGTCATGCATCAGGAACCCGGCGAGACTCTGTTGATGAGCGCCGTAAGAAAATTGACAACCCCGGCCTTTGGACACGACTACGGCTGGAGTTTCGCGACAACGACGACTGCGACCGCTGCGTTGAGGCCCTCCTCGCGCGCCACGCAGAGGAGCTTAATTCACGCGGTACATCATCCACAAGTTCCCTTTCTAAGTCTCACTCCCAAAACGATGTTACGGGTGCGTCACGTAGTCGCAGGGATTCTTCCATGCGCACACACAGTGGCCCACGGCGCAGTACACACAGCGAATCGACCAGGTCAACGGAGAGTTCGATGAGGAGCACACAGGAGGACTTAGTCCGAAGTTCGCGCGGTGGAGAGAGCCGCAACAGTCGCGGTGATGCAAGCAGATCTGGTGGAACTCCATTAAGAAGTGCGCCAGATGACTCCCGACGTTCCCGTGGACCAAAGAGCCATTCCGTCCGCAGCAACCCAACAAGAACGGGTGGGACTCCGTCGAGCGG
>NC_026734.1:634038-666011 GCF_000210295.1 Trypanosoma brucei gambiense DAL972
CTCCCTTAAGGAGCGCGCATAACGAAACGGCCCGCAATAGCCGCAGTGAGGCAAGCAGATCTGGTGGAACTCCATTAAGAAGTGCGCCAGATGACTCTCGACGCTCCCGCGGCCCGGAGAGCCATTCCGTCCGCAGCGACACGACAAGAACGGGTGGGACTCCGTCGAGGGGTGGGCCAGATGATGTTCGGCACTCTCGAGGCCCTGATAGCCATTCCAGTCACAGTGAGCTGAGCAGGTCTGGTGGAACGCCCCCACGAAGTGCGCCAGATGCTATGTTCCGACATTCCCGTGGCCCCGATAGTCAAACTACCCGCAGTGAAGCGAGCAGGTCGGTCAGGAGCTCCTCAAAGCACTCACCCGCTGGTGCAGGCAGATCAACGGGAACGACTAGGTCAAGTGGAACAGCCCTTCCCGCCGGAGCTGGTGTCAGCGAAATGATGCACACGTGCCGCAGCGGACCGACGTACATGGAGGGCTCATGCACGAGTTCTAATGCCCGCCGAAACGGTGGGATCCATCACGGGTCGGACCGGACACCCATCCGTGCTGGTCGAGGTCCCGCGGACGGCGATTCCGAATCAGATGCAGCCTCATCGGCTGTGGACATCCGACGGCATGGCCGGAGCAGCGTAACCAGTAGCGCCAGCAGGGGCAGTGGTTTGGACAGCCAACCCTTAACTCCTAGCGGGAGCGAAGTGGGGAGGCAGAAGCGCCGTTCAGGTTCCCCAGCAGACTTCCACACTCCCAACAGCAAGCGGCGGGATTCTCAGTCGGAGTACTCACAGGACAGTCAGTTAACCCCCCGTGGCCTCCCGAATCGCAGCCGGGGAGACGGCAGTTATAGAGAGGCGGATTCCGTAAGCGAGCTACGGACACCACGGAGCTCGTTAAGGGAAGGGAGCCGCGACGGCTATGGAACAAGGGCTCCAGGCACCGCAAGGGATGCACCAAACGCAGCCCAGTCCCCATACAACATCCGCCGACATTCACTCAACAGCACTGGAACAAGCACGATGCAAACATCAGTGATCGACTCCATCGTGGGGGGCGGCCATGATAGGGGGCGTGCCCACAGCCAAGCAACGTCCGCAAGAACGACACCGTACAACTCTCGCAGCCCACCCGGCCACCCATCCACGGGCAAAAAGCGCACGGAGCTGCAGTATTTCCTGCGATGCATTCTCAAATTTATGCACCACCGTCTCCATTTCATGCAATACTTACACAAGGAGGTCGTCTTCGAGGCTTACCTCCACGAGGAGGCGCGGCTGCTCGGCGGACGCCCCCGATCGCGTTCGATGCGACGTTCCTCCCGTGCCACCTCCGCCAGTCACAACGCCAGCCGCATGAGTGCCTCACCGCGCCGCTCATTGATCCCTCCTGGTCTGGAGGAGGCTCATCGGCTCCGTGAGATCGAGGACCGCCTTCGCGAGGTGGAGAATTTGCACCGCACGACCGAACTGGAGCGAGCTGAGTTGGAGAGGCGGCAGCGTGAATTTGAGGAGGAGCGGCGAGATTTCGAGAGGCGCCGTCAGGAACTGGCCCACCAGCGCCTAGAGGTACAGGATTTGTTGCGAGAAGTTGGGGATAGGTGGAGGGATGGTGACCGCATGGGTGGTATGGGCAGTGGCATCAACAGGTTTGACTACCTGAGTGATCAGAGACCTCGTGACAGCTACGGTTATGGTGAGGGCATCGGATCTCGCCATTCTTCACATCACAGTAGGCAGCGTGATAGTGACACCCTTTCAGTACCTACAGGAGAGGCTAAGTTGCTTTTGTCCTCGCAGAAGCCTCCGGCATTAGAGGAGGCGTTGGATGAGGCCGATTACCCCACTGCTTTTGTGGATCGTTACGTTTACGGTGATGAGTGGAGAATGTTGCTCCCCAAGCGCGAGATGGAGGTTCGTTTCAATGCCCTCGTCGACACATGCATCGCCCTTAAGCTCCCACGCCGCCTTGTGACAATTTTAACCGTGTCCGTGGAACAACCGGGACTGCGGGTTACAGCAGAGGTTCGCCACAACCCAGAAACCCTGTCACGCGATGTGTTGACGCGTCGCTTCACCACGCAGCCTCTCCGCTTTCTCCAGCGGCTTTATGATCTCCGCCACTACTACGCCATGGACGATACGGTTGCAAACGCACCGCAGCGGAGCCTGCCACGTGGGTCGCGGGGAACATCACGAGGCACGCCGCTTCAAGGTAGCCGCGTGCTCCCAGGTGTGATACCGCGGGTGAATGAAAACAGCGGTATTTATGATGAGTCCAGCGACGACGATCTGATGGGCGACAACGCGATGGTGGACCCGATGGCTCGCATGCGTGAGTTTCAGCGAGGTGCTGAACGCCGCCGCCTCCAGCGTGAACTCGAGTCAGCGAATATGCGTGAAAAAAAGCAAGCCACACAGCAGAAGCAGCGTAGATTTCAGCAATTAGAGCAGCTGGAGCAGGAGGAATCGATGGGCCGCAGCAGCATTGTGCTTGCCGAGCTACAAACCCGCCGCTCAATGTTTGCATCTGCTGTGTTCAGGCAGCGTCCCAGCGCCATTACACTAAGACGACAGCTGGAGGAAAAGGAACAAGTGGAGCGTTCTTTGCTTGAGGTGGGGTACGTCCGGCAGACGCAGGTGCTCATGCAGGCTCATCGCCGTAATCTCAATTTTGTTCGCCTCCTCATGCACGAGGCTGAGCGTCGCTTGCGTCATGTGGAGCTTGAGCGTGAGGCTCGCATGGAGTTGGATATCATGATGAATCCCACACGGTGGGTAAAGTCCGTGTCGCTGCCGGAGGTGAATGAGCGCACGCGGCGGCAGAGGCTTGTTGCTGCAGAGATGAAGCAGCGGATGCACATATACGCGAACATCCGGAGTTTTGTGGCCGATGCCGTGCAGAGTGAAATTGACACACTGATCAGCGACGAGATGGCCGCACGTTTGGTGCTCGGTGCGGATGAGATGAAGTCGCGTATAGATCTTTACAGCTGGAGCCAGGCACCCGGCAGCATTTACACACCTCGCTCAGCCGCAATAGCCGCTGCAGGGCGTCAGGGGATTCCACCGCAAGCATTACATGCTCTTTTTGCGGAAGAATCCGTTGAGCGCGTTCACTTGGGCAACGATGAGTTGCGCCGCCGCCACCTTTACCAGCGGGAGTACATCATTACAACAGAGGATGCAGCCCGCAATGACATTGAGCTAGAGGAACTGGATGAGCACGTTACCATGTTGGATGGGCTCGTGCAGAAGAACCGTAAAATGTTGGAGCGCCGCCGCCAGGAGCAGCAGCGATCAATTAAACTCCTCAGCGAGGAACAGTACTACCGTAAGAGTATCATAAATGACGAGCAGGACGAGTTTGAAGAGTTTATGGAGCAATTTGATGCAGAGATTAATGATATGATTATGACGGAGGCTTCACAGTTAGGCCCAGCACATGACATTGATAGTCCTTCCCGTCGCCGCCGCGTCCCCAGCACTCCACGACAGGCAAAATTGTTCCACTACATGTCTTTTGTGCCTGAAGACATGGATCATGTCCCCACTGCCAACTTGGCCATTGAAGGGATGCTTGGTTGCAGCATTAATAAGAACTTGGAAGTAACATGTATTGCCCGGCCACTTCCAAAGGCAGAAGCGGAGGAACTTCAATTCCAAGCAGGTGATATGATACTTGACGTGGCTGGATATTCCCTCCACTCGCTCTCTCATCTACGTGAAGTACTTGCGAATCGCGCGATGCAAATTCAGCATGAAGCGCGTGAAGAATTTGATGATGTACCGGAAGATGAGCTTCTCACAAATCCGGCACTGCAGAAGTACATTGAAGTGCTTTGCGAGCACCATAACTTCCTCGTGCAGGTGCTGCGTGGTTGTGATATCTTCCAAATCATTGTGAAGTCCTAAACGATGGAAAGTGCAATTAATCGCTTGAGTGACTGGAACTGTGTGTAAAGTAGAAGAAAAGTAATTGGGGAGGAGACGACAAATAAAAGGAGAATTAGATATGGCTTTTTCTTATGTTTTAGATGGAGCCAAAGAGCTTGGCACAAGGAAAAAGGTATGAGCCAATGTATATATATATATATATATATTAAACGTATTGATAACTCCGTTCTATGAGATGAAAGGGGTAAAAAAAAAAGGAAAAGAAGAGAGGGAAAAAAGAGTGACAGCGTGGCAGTGAATTATACATGCCATTCCGCACACATTTTCATTTTTTGTCACCCCAATGGGGTCTCTCTGTTGTTGCCTCCTTGTTGGAAATGGCCGGCAGGCATTTTAAAGGCGACGGGGTTCATATATGAGTGTTGTTGTTGTTGTTGTTGTTTTTCTTGCTTTTCGCTTTAAAATATAAATGAATAAAAAGTGAGAGTGAAAGAGAAGGGAACGAAAAGAAGAAAAAAAAAGTAGATCAAGCAGACAAACGGACTAAAACGAAAAAGGAAAAGAAAATAAATGAGAGGAAGCGCGGCACTTCCATTTCCATTTCCATTTGAGTATATATATATATATATCTCCCTCTTCACATTTGCGAAGCATGAAACAAATAAACAAAGAGAAGAAGAAAAAAAAGATATGGGGTGAGTTGAGATCATAATAATTTACTACAATTACTGTTATGATGGTTATTTTTATTACTGTTGTCAAGTCAACACAAGGAGAGGATTAGAGGCGTGAAAAGGAGAGAAAACAAATTTTGAAATATAAAGCACTTTTTTTTTTGTTGCTGTTGTTGTTGTTGTCGATGTTGATGAATTTTGATGATGTTCCCTCCTTTTTTTAAAAAAAATTTAACTACCTATTTATCTATTTATCTATTTATTTAGTTATCTTTCTTTCCTTCTTTGTTTTATTTTTATTTTGTGTCCTACCGTTTTGATTTGACTCTTTCCGTTGCTATATTTCCATTTATTAGACGTAATGAAGTGTTTTGAAAGATACAAGAAAGACAAGAAAAGAAAAGAGAAGGAAAAGAAAAAAGAAAACAACAACAACAGCAACATTATTAAAAGAAGAAAAGAAAAGAAGAAGCAAATAAAACAAATAAAAGGGGAAATGAGGGAGTGTTCTCTCTATCCCTGCGTGGGACTGCAGGAGGTTCCAGCAGTTATGCACATGTAGTTCATATGTTATGTATTAATGTCGTGAGGGGAAAATGATGACACGTATTTATTTATTTGTGTGTGTTTTGTTATTATTATTATTATTTAAAATAAATAAATAAACATAAAACAAAAACAAAAATATAAAAATGTTTATTTATGCCTGTGAGAAGAGACATGGAAAAGGAAAAGGGGAATACGGGAGAGGGAGAGTATGGGAAGAGGAATATATAGGGAAAAATAGAGCAAAAAGGAATGGAGGGTTCCGTTTGGCTTTCGATGGTAATATTCATAATAAATAATAAATAATAATAATGAGAAAAATAATGAGGTGAAATATGCGGGATTGTGTTTATATGGCGCGCACACATTTTTTCTTTTTTTTTTTGTTTTTGCATCATCATTGCTTTGGCTACTTGTTTTCTTTTCTTTTTTTTTTTTGCATTATTTGTTTACTGGGAAGAATTTTTTTGTTTTGTGTGTTTGTGTGTGTGTGGGTTTTTTTTTTTTGCCACTGGATCAAATAAAATAGCGGCAACAATAATAAAAAGAAAAAAAAGAGAAAGACTAAGGGAAATTATAATTGTTGTGTTAAATGTTAAACAAAAGTGAGTAATGTAAACAAAAAGAAATTATATATATTTCTAATGGGAGCAGGAGAAAAAAAAAAAGGAAGAGAGGAGAAAATAAAAATAAAATAAAAATAAAATACAAGGAGGTTTGGAGGATTACGATATTTGGAGTTTATGAACATAAGGGGGTAAATAGTCACCGTGAGATGAGAGTGAGGGTAAACGTGAAGATAAATAAATAAATTAATCGTATATGTAATAATGAAAAAAAAAAAAGGTGAATACTTGGAGAAAAGTATAACAAAAAATAAACAAAAAGAAAAGAAAAGAAAGGAAAAAAATAAACAAAAAGAAAAGAAAAGAGGAAAATGCAGGAGGAGAAAAAAGAGGGATGAAGTCCCATGCGACAGTGTCCCACCGTTTTCTAAGATTTTTTTTCGTTCCATTTACAATTTTGCCACTGAACACGTCACAGTTTCCTTTTTCCTTTTTTCCTTTTTTCCTCCTCTCCTCCGTCATTGCCCTTAAATTAAAGAATATGCGAATGATATGGTAACGTTGGGGAAGAGAAATGTCTGGGGAAATTTACATATGTTTTATATACCTGTTGGTTCGCACTTTATATATATATATATTTATTTATTTTCCAGTTGTGTTTGTTGAAACCCGTGAGTCTGAGAGAAAATAGAAGGAAGTGAAGTGTAGCGGGTTCGCGCTTCTTTTTTTTTTTTTATAGAGTTTTTTTTTTACATTTTTACTCATCTCCGGTATGGTGGCGCACAGCAGTAATTCCTAATATTATTATTATTATTAATTATTAATTATTAATTATTGTTTATTATTATTATTATCATTTCCCTTTCCTTCCCTCTTTTCAGCTCCGAAGTTCCGTATGTGTCAAACTTCCACAAAAATGTCGAATGTAGAGGCTCCTGCCAGCGAAATGAACAAAAAAGAAAGAAAAAAGGAAGAAAAGGAAAGAGAGCAGGGTAAAGTTTTAAAAAAAGAAAAAAATACTAAAAAGGAAAGTTTCTCCCTGTCTTTTTTTAAAAAAAATTTATTTACACTTTTATTTCATGAATTTTGGTTCTTTGTTTGTTTGTTTGTTTCTTTCTTTCTTCTCATTTCTTCTCTCATTTCCTCGTAATTCGGTGCCACTGTACGTTTATATCATGGCAACAGTGCCACAACCGTATGTCACCATCGCTACCACTGTTATTATATTATATATTTATATTATATAGTAATAATACTAAAAATAATTACTTTCATTACGACTAGTACCTACGATTACTACCATTGCTAGAAGAGTGGTTGTAGTGAAATAGTTGGAAATATTATGTGATGTTGCTAACAATTATTGCGGTGCATACGAACATATACACATATGCTTATATATGCGTATGTGCGTGTGTCAGTGCCATGTCGTCTTTTATTTATTTTCATTTTTATTCCTCTTTCACCTGGTTCTCCCAACTTGTTGTTCGCGTATGTATTTTTCTCGTTTTCTTTTTTTTCTCTTCTTCTTTTCTTTTCCTTTTGTGAATGTTGAGTTTAGTTTAGTTTAGTTTAGTTTAGTTTAGTTTAGTTTCTGTTTTACTTTTTGTTTTTTTTCCTTTTTTATTTAGTTGCTGGCTCCCTGTCTTTGAATCTCTGCGGGGAGCCTCTGTTGTGGTATATTCTCGTTTCTTTTTTTTTTTTTGTGTTTGTGTGACTTTGCGGCAGTCCATCAACGAAACTTATAAAAGTGAAAAGGAAACAAAAACAAAAGGAAAGGAACGTTGAAAAAAAAAACCCCTAAGAGATATTAACTATCAACATTTACGAAGAAAGGATAGGGGGAATAGATATAACGGGGAGCCGCATTGATACAAAAATATACACATACACACAAGGGAATAAATATATACTCATAAATATAGAAGGTAAGAGAGGGAAAGAAAAAGAAAAAAAGAAAAAAAGAAAAGGAAAAGGAATAAGGGAATAAGAGAACAGAAACGAGAGACACATACACACACGAAGAAGGACAAGTAGTCCATTGTCGAGCTG
Source organism: Trypanosoma brucei gambiense DAL972 (assembly GCF_000210295.1). Lineage (NCBI taxonomy): Eukaryota > Euglenozoa > Kinetoplastea > Trypanosomatida > Trypanosomatidae > Trypanosoma > Trypanosoma brucei. The sequence goes on from NC_026734.1 coordinate 641,767, forward strand.
TTTTCTTTTTTTTTTTTGTCTGTTTACCGTAACGAAGTGAGCATTTTTCAATGAGTAGTACTGAAAGCAGCGGTGGAGGGTCGAGTAACGCTTCCCCAAGGTCAGATGGTGAAGGCTCCACTTCCATTACTAGAGTCAGCAGCAGCAGCAGCAGCGATAGCAGTAAAAGCAGCAGCAAAAGTAGTACCAGCAGCAGCGGTAGCAGTAAAAGCAGCAGCGAAGATGAGAGAAAGAAAAACCCTGGAAAGAAAAAAGGAGTGTCTGTGCAGTCAAGTGACACGACGAGTTATAATATGCAGTCGTCTTCGTTCAAAGTTAGCGGATCTACTGAAAGAAAAGACAGCCGTAGCACAACAACGAAGTCCCAACTTGGGTCAGAAAGTAAAGCACAAACTAGTTTAGATTCAGAACTAGCGACAACAGAAGATAAATCGGGGTGCCGTGAGGAGTGGGCGGAGTTGCGCAACATGGTGTCGGATATCCGCTCGCGAATGAAGCAGTGCCACCTGCCACCATTAGATGTGACAGTAATTGAAAAGTTTATACTCCGAGTAGTGGAGGAGAGCGAAGGGGGTAACAGCTCACCCGCAGTCGTCTCCGCTCCTCAGCGCCTCAGGAATTGCGGGAGGGTTCGTCCACTGCGATATTCTTTGCCTGGAGGGCCATATGTTAGAAACACACCGAGTCGCATTACTGTGACGAAGTCACTTGGGCGTGTGGTGCAGTTCAGAGCGCGGTCACGTCACGCCGATCATTATAATTCCGTGTACAATCAGTTGCAGGCCGCTGCTGATGTATGTGTGCCGGGACGCTTAAGCGCAACGGAAGGTGGCGATGGTGGTGGTAGTGCCGTTGGTGCGCATGGAGGTAAAATGCCAGGAGGATCTTCTCACGCTCCGTTGGTTTTCGTTGGGTACGATAACGGTAACGGTGATAAAGGTGGTGACATTGATATGGACCAGGATATAGACGTGCCAATGTTGTTTACTCCAGGTGTAATGGAGGTTATATGCCTAGACAACATTTTGCGCAGGCATGAGCAATCCATTCTCATCACGCTGGCTGCCATTAACAAACGGGAATCTGTTATGGAGAGACTTCGTGCCTTCTTGGTTATTGCTGCTAAAGATTTATCTATACCTTCAGCGGGTGGATATGACGTGGGGACGGATGGTTGTTCCAATAGTGCAGACGGCAATCCTGCATCCGCTACTGCATCGTCTCTGGTTCTCCAGCGCTGTGGTGCACCGGTACCCCTTAGGCGTTACATGGATGTTAACGATGCGAGCTGGACTTCATTCCGTGCCAAAGCCAACAAGAAGAAGTGGGGTGTTCAAAGTTTGAAACAGCGGTGGGGCTCCGGTGCACGACTGCGCGGCGGATATCCGGCCGTGTGGCAGCGCTATTATAAGTTGGGTGTGTTGTGTCTCTTATATCAGCTCCAGCAGGCATCGTTGGAGGTGGTGGAGGGCATTCGTGCATGGCGTGGGACTCTTACCGCCCCGTTTCCATTTGTTACCAAAGGGCACAATTATTTGCTTGCCATGGCGCAAAGTATGGCTGAACTCGCCAATGACCCCGTCATGCATTTCCTCTTCCCGCCACCTACCCCGAGGAAGAAGAGGCCTGGGGAACCGAAACCAAAGCCTGGCATCAGTTTCAAATTTAGTGATCCCGACCCGGCGAGTTTTGTATTGCCCATGTGCCTACAATATTACCCACTGCTTTCCAATATGCCGCATTTACCAGTGTACAAACAACCTCCTAATGCTTTGGTTGGGATTAACACTCCATTCGACTTTGGAGGTGCTGACACCAAAGGAAATGAGGAGGGTCTGAGAGGAACAATTCCCATGCCATCTTCTTATGTTGGGGCATTGGTGGTGCATCAAGGCCGTATACGCCCTAACAGTAGCAGTGGCGGCAGCGGTTCCTCTCAGACCCTTTTAGATTTATCGTATGGCCGTCGGTTATTAAAGGCTGAACAGGTTGTACATAGCGAACTGCGTGTACAGTTGCGGTTGATAGAATGGGAATTGACGTTGTGTGCGAAGGGGTGTTATCCCCTTCTGCTACGCGATGTGGGCCAAACGGAAGTAGTATATTTACGATCAACAAAGCGGCAAGAAGAATGGTACTTTCACCTGCGTGACAAACTCATTTGTCTTGAGGAGGGAAGTAGTGCCGTAGTGAGAGGTTAGAGGGGCTAATTTAATGTTTTAATTATTTTTGTTATTTTTACTTTTCGTTACTAGAAGGTACGCGTCCACGTCTCACCCAATTTTTCCCCCTCTCTTTATCCGTGACACGTGCATGTATATATGCTTTTGCCTATGCTTGTGCTTATGCTTGTGTGTTTACATGTGTAACCACCGCCCTATATTCTTCTTTGTTCATCCCTGTTGCTCTTTTCATCTCTCTCCCCCATTTGCTTTACTCCGCTTCCGCTTCCGCTTCCTCTCCTTCATTTTTTATTTTTCCGTATTTGCTTATTATAGCTTTAATTTTAATTTTAATTTTGTTCTTCGTCCTTATTTTCATTGGTTTTCATTTTTTTTTTTTCTGTTTTGTGTGCACTTTTTAGTCACATTATTTGCATATACTTTTTAAAGAATTTGCACATGGTCATGAGGTCTCAGTTGTGTAGACGAGCGGTTAAGGAGAAAAGAAAAGAAAAGAAGAGAAGAGAAAAGGAGATGAGAAGATGAGAGAATAGAGAAGATAAAGTGACGATAACAAAGTCACAGAAACAAATAGATGAGTGAATGAGGAGACATGTGTGACGGGAAGGGGGAGAATTTTTTTTCTTTTTTTTTTTTTAAAGAAAAAGTGAATGCTTCTGATGTTTATTTAGGAAGAAGAAGAAGGGACGCCGGTACCTACCCGTGTGTTTGTGTGCATGCCGATGCCGCAACTCCCTTTGAGAGAAGAAAAAAAAGAAGGAAGAGGAAAGTTTATATATATAAATATATGTCTGTGGGAGTGGGAGTGCGTACATAAAAGGGAATGGTAGAAGCACATGAATGAGAGATAAAGAGAAAAGATCAGAGAGTGTCGGTCATTATTATTATTATTATTATTATTATTACTATTTTTTTTTTTTGGATGCAAAACTTTACATTCCCAATATTATGTTCACAGCTGCCTTCATTTCTTTGCACCTTCTCTACTCCGTATAATCTTTTCTCCTCTTCTCTTTTCTTTTCTTTATATATTTTCCCATCCTACTTATGCAGTGCCCAAGGAAGAACATCTTATGTGAGCATTTCATAGGACAGAAGCGGAATCAACATCAGGTGGGACGCCGCACAACACATTTGTCAAAAACTTGAACGTGTGCTCTCCTGAAGGAAGAGAAACATAAAAAAACACCACCACCACCACCAACAACAACAACAACTAAACAGAAAACTAAACTAAAAAAAAAGAATAGGGGGAAGGGTGTGGTACACTGACAACGCAAACGAAGGACAGATTAGCCTACTGTGAGGGTTGGAACTTTAAAAAAAAAATAATTAAAAAATCCGGAAAGGAAAAGTCTCAATAATAAAAAAAAAAGAGAGAGAGAACGGGAGAAAAGAGGAGGAAGTCTCTCTGTGTGTGTGTGTGTGTGTGTGTGTGTGTGTTTGTGTGAGACGTGATGGATACTCTCTTTTATTTTCCTATTGGATGCCTTATTGGCGCTGTTTGTGTAGTTATATGTTACCTCTTTGGCATGGAGTGTCCGGTATTAGTTGGTTCTACCGTCAAGGGTGCCGCATGCTTTATGGTGCAGAGGCTTACTAACTGTGATGTTTCCCTTTTACGCAGCAGCACATTATTCATACCATCTGATAGTTCCTCTTTTTCTTTTGTCCCGAATCATGGGATTGGATCAGCTGCGAGGAGGTCGCTGTATGGCAGGAATGATAATGAGATTAAAAATCCACTGATGACACAACGATGCCAGAGTCCTCACTCGGCGGGATCGACTTTATCACCGGAACGGTTAACAGTCATGTGCCAACTGGCCATGTGCCATGAAGATGAGGAGGATTATGTTGTGAGGAACTGCCACCTGGTGATGTCGGAATCATTTATGATGTTATACGAAGTGCTTTCTTCACATAGCGTTGGAAACCATGAACGTGCCATTACAAATGAACGTTTTATTGGCCGCATACAGATGGACCGAGTGGTGTCCCGGGCGATTTATGTGAGCTCGGCGGATAAGCGCTCCCTTCGCACCGGTGGGTTGCATGGGCACATGTTGATGCTCACAACTCATTCGGGCGATGACGGTCTCTTCTTTGAGGCTGAAGATGGTGAATGTGGTATAGAGGAGGAGGATCCATCATTGGGTGTGACGGTGCGTGGCAGTAAATGGTGGGATGCAAGTAGTAAAACCCTTCATGAGGTAATGTTAGGGAGGAGGAGGAGCAGTGGGTTGGTAGGTGTCACTAAGAGAGATGAGTCAGTTGAAAAACTTAGCAACTCGGCTAGTCTTCGTGCATCTGTCGGCGGACATGGGGAGAATTCATGCAGTGACCACGTTGGTGGGGGGAGTCCATGGGATGAAGATAATGGTAGTGAAGAGCCCGACCCCGATGCCAAAGGAACATCACAGATGTATATATTTTTGAAGTTTCGCTACGCGCGGGAGCAAGAGCGGGTGCACAATCTCCTTGTGGGAATGCACGAAGCGGTGCATTGGTACGAGTACTTGCAGACAATCCCAACACCTAATGCCTTCAATGTTTTTCTGTCACGCGTGATATTTCAAAGTCTGCGTAGTACGGCGCTCGCCAACTTTATTCGTGAGAAGATCCAAAAATCATTGGACATCATGGCCGTCAAAAAGTTCCCGAGAGGGCTTGAAGGTCGGATTCTTCTCGATGACGTTGCCCTAAACTCTGAGGTTCCTGTCATTAGCAATGTAACGGATCCACTTATTTTGGCGAAGGGTGAAATGATGTTCGACCTCGACATATTGTACCGTGGTGGTGCCTCGCTTCTGTTTCGATCGTGTTTGACGTATCGTGGTGTTCGCATTCCCCACGTTACACTTTATGTGAAACTCGTGCGGGCAGAGGCGCGGCTGCGAGTGAGCGTTGGTCCGCCACCGAGCAAAGTGTTTTGGGTTGGCTGCCTCGCTCCACCGGATGTGCAATTGGAGGTGAGTCAAGGCATGGAGAGCGGTCATGGCTTGCTTCATCGCCTCCTCACCTCACTGCCTAATTTGAGCGGTATCGTAACGAAACTTCTCAAATTGTACCTCTTGCATGAGATGATGTTGCCACTGATGGATGACTTTCCACTGCCTAATGTTGAGGACACACCTCCCGTTACACCGCGAGATGATGGCAAGAAGACGTGGAATGTTCCGTTTTGTAGAAGGGAGGCGATGAGGTACATTCAGGAGCATATGAACATACACTGGTTTCAGGAGGCGGGTGATCATTAGGTTTTGGGTTTGCCCATTTTTGTCCATGTGTGTGTGTGTGCACGCATATGTATATATATATAGTGAAGGTCCCTGGACCACCCACTAAACAGTTTCTTTGATGCGATCTTCTGGCATCCTGCCAAAAATTTCCTGTTTCATCAACGACACTTATCGCTCGTACGTTGTTTGAGTTCTATTCAACTTGGGGGAGGATTTGAGATGTTTTTTTTTTCTTCTTTTGATTGCATCTGTTTATTGCTTTTCTTTTTCTTCTTTCTTTTTTTTAAAAACCCTTTTCGCGTGGTGTTGGAGCTTGTGAGCACGCGACACGCTGGAAACGGGGGGAGGGAGATGGGTGGCTCCTCAGGACATTTCGTCGCAAAAAAAAAAAAGGTGTCTGTAGTCATACGCTATACTGACAGACGTGCTTGACTAAAGTTAAGGAAGATGAGTTGCTGCGAGAGCATTATCTTATCTCTGTATATGCATACAAATATTTGCATATACAGATGTAAGTATATTCCTACGTGCAGATTGGTTGTTGATTACACTTGCGTCAGAAAAAAACAACAACAAGCAAACATATCTATTGGAGCTTGTTGTACCTGATTTCTGCTTGTCATTATGTTGACCTCAATTTTCTCCTTTTTACAGTTCGCTTCCTTTCGTCTTTTATATTATATATATATATATATATATGTATATATATTTCATGTTATTTATTTAATCTTTTTCATCTTTTTTTTTTTCTCATCTTCTTCTCTCGCATTTCTCATCGTGAAACACCACGTAATTCCCTGCGCCGTAGCCCTCAGAGCCAAAGTGTAGAAGGAGAGGAGAGACATTTAAACGAAAGGGGTGGTGAAGGCGGAGGCCTCCACCAATCCGCTTCGAGTGCCTGTGCGGACGCTCACACACGCTGTAACGTTGAGCCAATAGCTTTTGTTGCGTTGCAGGAGGAAAGACGGGCGTATCAGGTTTTGAGTATGTTGAGTTTGCTGCTTCTACTGCTATGTGGTGTTGCCTGCGGGGCAGTGGCAACTGTCTTTAGCGTGTGGTTCGCTTTCATTAGGTTCGATAACTTCCTTCAGCGCATGTTGGAGCGTAATGAGGAAGCTGCTATCCGAGCATTGGAGGATACGCGTACGAGTGTGACGGTGCCGGCATCCAAAGTGGAGGGTATTTGTGAAATGGCATGTTTTGATGGTGATGTCGTATGGAAGACGATTCCTGTGCGGGCTGTGCTCTTTGGTTCTACCGTGTCCGTGTATCGATTAGTTACGCGGGAGGTGTCAGATGACCTTAACAACACCGTTGTGTGTGGAGATCAGTTGATTGGGAAGATAAATACAGATTCTGTCATCAGTTCTGTGGTAAAGATATCTAAATATCATCGACATGTGAATATAGCGGAACGGTGTTCGCCAGTGTCGGGCCAATGTCTTCTGCTTCGTCATAAACCAGGCCTTCCTTTGTTTCTTGTAGATCCAGTCGTGCAACTGAAGCAAAGACTTTGTCGGAAGCAGAGGGAGCAAACCAGCAGGGGGACAGTTCATCATTCACCGCTTCAAGACGATGACGAGGATTTCATCAACGCGAAGGACACGCATAGCGACCAAAGGAACAACAGCCAGAGTAATAACTTGTCCAGTTCTGCGCTTGACTCTTCATCTTCTGTGGATGGTAGCGGGGAAGACTATAGTAAGTGGACCGCGGTGCTGTTTAAGATGTGTACGAGAAGGGAGTTGGAGCGCTGGTACAATTTGCTCCAGGGTAATTCTCAATCAGAGGAGTGGCGCAATTTCATCAAACGGTTAACACGCGCCGATGCTCTCAGTCTTGTAGTCGCACGTCTCTACTTTGCTAACACGGACACGAGTAGTCTACAAGATTTGCTCACCCGAAAGATCAGACGGAAGCTACGAAGGGTGTCGAGGAGGCTTCCTAATCACATGAAAGGGGAGATTATACTGGACCGCTTGGAGCTTGGTGAAGAGATTCCGCTTCTTGACTCGGTAAGCGATCCAGTTGTTTCACCCAATGGTGAGATAGAATTTGACTTTTATCTCCTGTATCGCGGCGGCCTCCACTTCAGCCTACGGTTCAGCATAACGTATCGCGGCATGCGTGTGCCAGACATTATTTTTAATGTGAAGGTGCTTCAGCTGTCGAACCGTGTGCGGCTCAATGTCGGTCCCCCTCCATCAGCAAAGATTTGGCTGAGCAGCCCACACACGCCGCATCTACAGCTGGAGTTTACGCAGGAAGTTGCCACAAATGATGGTTTCCTACACACCTTACTGAAGCTCCTTCCCGATATGAGTGCCATCATGACGACCATCGTGAAGGTGAAATTATTTGAGGATATGCTGCTTCCATCCATGGATGACTTCCCATTGCCGTGCCTAAGTTACTCTCCATCCTCTTCGGAGGCGAGTGATGATGGTGAAGAGGATGTGGATGCAAAAGTGGAGTACAGTTTCGCATCACCAGCAGAAGAGGAGTCGTCACCACTGCCACTCCGCAGCTTTGACGCCGTGAGCATGGGGTCATTGATCGAACGTCGACCACATAGGTGAGGAGTGAATGGCATTTCGGCCCCCCCCCCAAAAAAAAAAAACATGTGCAGTGTGTGACGGTTTTCCTCCTTTTCAATTTGCTTTCCCTGAATATAAACAAGTATTACACATGTATATGTGTTTGCTTGTGTTATGTGCTGCCCCACAGACGCTTTAACTGAGCCTCGTGTCTTTTATCGTTTTTTTTTTGCGATCTTTTCATCTCCTATTGAGTTATTTCCTGATCGGGATTCTGTTTCCCTTTTGTATTGTGTGGACATTTCCCCCCTTTTTTGAAAGGATGCGGCTTAGTGCCGAGGACAACCGCACCAACACACATCATAGGGGTCGGAAGAATTTGTGACGAAGAAGTGCAGTTAACATATCTCTATCTATACATTTATCTATATATATTGTACGCATATACATATATCTCACCGAAGGGAGAACGGGAAAGGAGTGGTGGTTGTGTTGGCACCGTAGAGTAACCAACAACCAAACGGGCAAATTGTAAATCCGCATGCCCATCACTGGACCGTCACATTCGCTTCGGTTTGGACCCGATGATACCGGCAGGGAGGGATACTCTCAAGGGCCATTATTGGGCACATCAACCGGGCAGTCCCGTCTCGATGGGAGCAGCGCATCACTGAATGCCATTGCTCGATTTCGTTCTTTGGATAGATCTTTTCCCGTTGCGCAAGCTCTACGACAGAGGGTGAGGGGACCAGAACCCGCCGCCCCAACATCCGCAATTCAGCGCGCCGCCCCTCTCAGTAATGAAAATTCCGGCATTAACCGATCGGGAATCAACAACACCCGCGGCTCGTCGGTGGTTTCACCATATGGCATAGGCCCAGCTGCTCTTGTCTACCCAACTCATTCACAAACATCAGCGGTGGAATCCATGTCCCGGTCATCATCGTCATCGTCGTCATCGTCATTGCCTCCTCGGCAACTAAATGAGTTGTGGCAGATGGTACGAGATCTCAGGGCAGAAAATGCTGTACTGCAGCAGCGAGTTGGTATATTGATGGAGGGCGGTGATGAGAAATTTGAGGAGACACTGCAGGGCATTCCACTGCATGGGACTGAGCATGAAAAGAATACCACGGGAGTATCTTCAAATAACACCACCACTACCACCAGTGCCGCACGTCCTAGCAGTGAGAAAGCTGGTGCAGTTTCCGATACTACACTTCTCAGCGAAGGAAGTGGAGGTAAGAATGGACATATGACACCATATCTATTTGCAGAGAGGGAAGCGATGCTAAAGCGAATACGGCGGTTGGAAGCGGCACTAAAGTTGGAGGCGATGGAACGTGATGCACTGGAACTGCGGTTGAGAGCTCAGGAACGTGTACTTGCGCGGTTTGTGCAACAATGAGGTCTCATGGTCTTATCATACTGAAGCTGAGTCGGCGGATATCTGATCATGATTTGTAGGTGTACGAGGGGAAAAATGGAGAAGGAAAGGGGGAAGGGGGAGGGAGGGAGGGGAAAGTATAAAAGACGTGTCCATGTGGAAAAAAAAAAGGAAGGGGCTGCTATGTTTTTATTCAAAAGCAGATTTAATAAGCGAATGCACATCTTGTTTTGCACTGTTTTTTCTTTTTTTCGCCCGCTACTGGTTGTTCCTGGTGGTCTATATACCGAAACATCCGAGGTTCCACGTGGTATGTACGGGGGTACCATTCGCTTTCTCTGCCCACCCCCACCCCCCTCCCCCCTTGCCCCCGTTCCCTTATCGTGACTTTGCTACTGTTACCGTCAGTGCTATTATTATTTTTATTATTGTTACTTGTTGTTTCTTTCCACTTCACTAACTGCTAAAAAGGTGTGAGAAGGAGCGTGCCAGGGAACAGTCATCAGGTGCCACCACTTCTCTGGCTCCTATTTCCCCCCTCCGCGTTCCTCCGTCTATTTTACGGAGTCATATTAGTTGAAAAGGGTTCAGAAAAATGCAAAAAAACCCTCGATTAACGACGCGAAACCTCTTTGACGAGGTATTTGCCACTATTCCTGCAGATGTAGTTCTGAACACCGGGCCCGCCTCTCTGAGGGAGAAATACGCCCTGATGGAGAGTATTCAGGCTGAAAATGAAGAACAAAATACTGACGGCATTACTTTTACCACTGAGGAAGGGGGCGACAACGGCTCTGCGGCAGACGACCCGGGCCCTAACGGTAATTTGACGGAAGAAGGCATTTTAGATTTCAGCGCGGTAATGCGCCATGCAGCCAAAAGGACAGAGGAGCAGCAGCATGGGGATCAAGAGCAGGGAGAGGAAGTTCACCGTACGATTGATCTGCAGCTCGACGCTGAGGACGAGGCGGTGCAGGAGGCTATGAAGTACGCTTCGTTGTTTGACGATGTTGAACAGCCGCAACGTCAGCAGTCCGTTGGGGTTGACGCTGATGGTAATGAAGGTGGGGATGGAATTGTTAATAACACTGGAGATGGCGGGCCAGGCGTTGGGGCTTCCAGTAAAGGTACAGCAGGAGGGATGTTTACTTCCTCGCACGGCACAAGACACCATACGATGCAACATCAACATCAACATCAACAGACAAGTGGTTCTGCACAAAACGCGCCACGCAGGCAGCTTACGGCGGAAGAGCAGATTGCGTTAATGTGCCCTGGGGACGGGAGACGTCATACAGGGCGTTGTGTGTTGTTCAGACAGAACAAAAATTTTGGTTTCATTGCGCCGGACATAGGAAACCCAGATGTGTATTTCACACGGGAAAGCATTGAATTCACTTTCACTCGCCGTGTACTGGAAGCATTTTTTGGCATGCCGGTGAGCGCTAACGCGCAGCATAGAGAAGGAGGAAGAGATGACGGAGTGGATAGCCGCCAGTCCCATCGTCGCCAGCGCCGGCATGGAAGTGAGACAGTTTCTAACACGAGTGGCACCAACAATTGCTACAACGAGGTTAGTGGAAATGAGGCCGTGCTTGACGGGTTTGCCATTGCAGAAAGGAATATTGAAAGTAGTTGCACGGGTGAAGTTATCAGGGAAGAGCAACCGGCTTTGCCTGTGGCTGAGACTAATGCGGGTGGGGAAGTCTCGCTAGAGCAACCTCCAGATTCCGATACGGTGACCTCAAGAGGGGATAAGAAGGGGAATGGAGTTAAGGCGATGACAACAGTTGGGGCTAGTGAAATAGTGCAGACTAAAGAGGTTAAGGAAAAACCCGATGATGGAAGTGCGGGAAGTGGGGATAATGGTGGAACTGTTGCCAATGCAGAAGCGAACGATATGATCCAGAGGGCTGCTGCACTCCTTACCCCCGAGGCGGCTCGACTGCTTGCGCTCTTCCTACAAGTTGGTCAACCCGTTTTGTTGGTGGGGGAACCCTTGACATTTACGGTGCGGTGGAACACTTCCGTTAACCGGACAAACAGACGGTTGCGAGCTGACAACATCGGTGGTCTTCCAATAAATCATCACGCATTAGCGATTGAGCAATCTTGGTTTAGTTTCGTCTTTAATCCTGGAGCCGAGCGCGGGCGAGACGGAAGGGGGAATCGGAACCAAGGCGTGCCAACGGAAGGATCGCCATCAGCCTCAGCGGGGGAAAGTGTGCCCGAAGAAAAAAAAGGTGGTGCTGAAGAGAAGGTATCGGTTACCGGGAAGGAAGGGGGCCCAGAGACCGGGGATGGGGTGCAGAAGCAAGGGGGAAATGGACTAATGGAAGGAGGGGATAGTGGAGGTGTGACGGTAAAGGAAAATGAGGGGGGAAAGAAGGAGAAGCGGAGGGAACGGGACAAAGGTGGGACAGGAAGCGAACGACCGGTTTGTTCTGTTCTTCGGCGCTATCGCGGGGTTATTTACGTTTACGATGCGGATGAGCACCGGGGTCACATTCGCCCTGAAGTGAACGGCTCCTCAACGGTACAATTTAGCAGTGATGCTTTCCTATGGGCGTCATGGATGGAGGCCGGCAGGCGTCGCCCCGCGGAAGGGCTCGTGGTGAATTACTCTCTTGGTGGTACAAATAAGGGTGGTAAACACATTGCGACATTAATCACTGCCACTGATGACACTGCTCTGAGTGATACAAACTTGGTGTGGGAGACGAAAGTGGCAAATGAGAGAGCACTCAATATCGGCAGGACAGCTAGTGGTAATGGCAGCAGAGTGGAGAACGGTGATGGGGACCGGCGTAACGGCGGTGCCGGTGGTGCTACGGGCGCTGGTGGAAATCGTGACGAAGGAGCAAAGGGGCGAAAGCGTGGACGTGATGAAGAGTTACCATTGCTGGAGGAGGACGACTACGGCATCATGTGAGGGATATATTTTAGTGTCAAATCATCGCGGTTGAGAAAAAAAAAGAGAAGGCCTCAGCGAGCAAGAACACGCATGCCGGAAAAAAAAAGAATTGGTCATTCTTAAAGCCGGGTATACCCATGTGCATGTGTGTGTGGTGTTCTTCACCTCCAAAATAGTTTGGAGCTGGGGTGTCCATCTCATTTTTGTCGCAATGGTGTATACTTTCGGTTTTCACATCTGTCGCAAATGTTATATTACGTTGCACCACGTACTTTCTTCTCACCCTCACTTTTTATGTCTTATGCGCATCAGGTTATAGAAAGAGGACAAATAAAACAAAGCGAACTCTCTTATACTCCTTATTATTTACCTAACTTGGTTTTTATAGCTCTGTTTGTACCGTACCTTGCCGGAGTGATTGCGGAGGGGAATATTCGCTGTTCGACAAACACCGAAACAGCCACGACGAATGACGACAACTCAAGGTGAAGTAATCTCCACCACTTTTTTCAGCAGCAAGGCTCTACTGAAATCCCTGCAAGATGTGAGCCGCAGCCTCCACATAAGTGGTAATCAATTTCTGCCGCCCAACACCGTTTTGCTTTGTGCCGTCGGTTTAGGCTTTTTGGTTGATGGCGTTTATACTGCAGCCGTGTGGTTTCGAAACCGACGGGCCCTTAATGTGGCACGTGCCGTCAACCATCATAATGGGCCGGTGAAGTTTGTGGTGACCGATGAGTTAGAGGACCGCGACGAGGAAGCGAAAGCGTGTTTAGTGCAGCAGTACAGTGACGAGTTATGCAAAGCAATTCTTGGGGCGCCGCGGACGTCACCAGGCTCATGGGCCAGATCTCCCCCTGCAGACGCCGTCGCCGAGTACGAGACACTTCCTGAGCCGATTCGACTGCTGTGGGAGGACCGTGTGAGGTACACTTTGGACGCGCGTGAGGTCGTGGGTCTTCTGCGCAGGCGGCTGGAGCCTCACTTGGCCGGGTCGAGGTACGGGCCCAGTGCCGCTCTGATGGCATTATTGTGGCGTTTGCAGCTCCTGCGCACCGTTCACGAGTCTATAGTGATCGCCGGAGACGTGGGACGGTGCAATGCCGAGTTGACCGAACTTGGAAAGCACACAGGAGCTCTTTATCGAGAGTTTATTTCTACGTTACACGCACCGGTGCGGGTCCCCTTCGACTCTTGCTGGGAGTGTCTGTCCGCCGAAGACGACCGGTTGCGTGGGCAGGCAAGAGCGTTACAGCTGCGCAACCTTTGGAGTCTCACCAGATATGTGTTTGCAGGGGGGCTCGATAAGTTATGCACTTACGGTATGGTGGGACTGCTCACTGCTTTTGCTGCCCGTAGTGCGAGTGCGATTTGTACAATCAGGGTAGACGTGGAGCAGCTTCTTCCTAATCTCTTTGGCACCGCTGCTTCCATCAATACTGGGGGAACCACCGGGGACGGTGCCATCGTCTCATGGACTGCCATGCACATCGTCGTAGCGCGTCTTCTCGTTTCCGAGTGGATGTTGCACATGTTGCGTCTGGGAATCACACGGGTAACACAGGACTACACCCACGCCTCTGCTGCATGGCGCAGGGACACTGTGAAGCACCGACTATACGATGCACTCACGCGGACACCCTTAAGTTACTTCGACAAAACGGAACGTTACGCTGTTGAGGAGATTGTGTACTACGTTAATGACCTTGAGGGGGTTGATGTTTTTGTGCATGACTTCTTTACGCGGCTGGCACAGTCTGGCATTTCATTGTGTGTGGCATTAAGGGTGTTAGACATGCGGAGTGCGGTGACCGTTATGGGAGCGGTTGCTGGAGCAAGCCTTTTAAATGCTAGCCTGAGTTTTCTCAAGAAGACCTACTGCGCCCTCTCATATTGTAATGGGATTGAGTTTGAGGCGGTTGACAGCCCGTCGGATGCAGAGGAGGAGGAGAATCGGAAAGATACAACAGACCACCTGATGTTCTGTGGGATGGACATTATCGAGCACATCCCCGAGCTGCGCCCGTACGGCGCTGACACCAAACTGATGGAATGGTGGAACAACTACACCGCTCACTACCGACGGCGTTCCTGTGGCCTGCGTCGTGTTTTCCAATTAACCTATAACTCCCGCTACCTTTGGGCGATTGACGCTCTTAAACCGGTCGCACGGTGGCTTCTTCCCGCTATTGTCGCTGCGAATGCTGCGGGCACGTGTCAAATACAAGTCTTTCTTCTTGAGGCAATACGGGCCTCGCAGGATGTATTGGAGCGTGTGGTGGACGTTCAGCGTGTTGTGGACGTAGTGGGATATAATGCATACAAGGCTGGGGTGCTTGAACGTATCCTCGACTCCAAGAATTGGGAGGATGGAGACACTGCGGAGAGGATCTGTGAGCATACGGATAAGGGCAATAGCAGTGATACTACTGCACTTACTTGTGGTATGAATGGCGGTACGTATAAGGAACACAAGGAAGGTGGAGAGTTGAGGCTTAAAGGAAACGACGTGGAGGTGCTGGCTGTTCGCGCGAACGGTTTGCAGTTTCGTTATCCAACAGCACCAACTGTTGATGCCTTTCTGAAGCCCGCTTCGTTTCAATTTGAGTTGAGGAATAGGACGACAGGTCTTGGGCGGCTTGTGTGCATCACGGGAGTTAGTGGCTGCGGCAAAACAACACTCCTGCGCCTTCTATTGGGGCTTTACGCGCCGGAGAACCCCAACACTCTCCTTCTTGAGTTTCGGTTGCGACGACATCATGTGTCGGAATCCAACGGAGGGGGAACGGGTAATAGCGGTAATAAAGAGCAGTGGGCTCCAGTTGAGCTTATACCGCGAGCTCAGCTTCGGTCTACTTTTTTCAGCTACGTGCCACAGGCCCCAACTATATTTCCTGGCGCGACCATAGCCCAGAATGTCTCACTTCGGAACCGCGTTTCAATTACGGATACGTTGGTCCTTGAGCGGGTGCGTGTCTGCACGGAGGCTGCGGGTTGCGGTCATTTCATTAAGCGCTTGCCAAATGGTATCATGACGCCACTGTGCGTGAATGTTGGTTGGGCGACGCCCGATGCCGTGCGACTGAGTTGTGGTCAGGGGCAGAGACTAATGTTAGCTCGTGCTCTATTCCACTGTTCCAGTGTACTTTTGTTGGATGAACCCACAGCAGGGTTAGACAGTGAGACGAAGAAAGCAGTCATGTCACAGTGGCGTGAGTTGCTGTCTTCTGGACTCGTGGGTGGTATCATATGCGTGTCGCATGACGCCGATGTGTTGCAAATGGCGGATGAGACCGTAACATTGTGAGCGACTCGCTGCTGCTGAAATTGCATTACTCGCAAAACTAATTGATGCCAATGTGTGGCAGTACATATGTGTGGAGGTAGTTGGGGTATGATGGCGGAAATTTAATACATGAAGCTGACAGCGGTATCGACATTCGTGGCGTGCTGTTATTTCCAGTTTTGTCATCTCCTTTTGTCTCGTTTTATTTTTATTTTCATGCACATGATCCATTTTCCCTCCGTAGTGTTATGCCCTCTCTTTGCGTGTCATAATGCCATTTGGTGCATGCACGAATTGTGCGGGTTGGCGTTAGAAGTGATGGGATCAACGTTGGTGGGTATGGGGGGGGGAGGTAAGGGAGTAACGAAGGATTTTATGTTTCGTCGCCGTTCACATTAATATTTATCAACAGTTCTACGTGTGGAGCGTGAAGGAAATTTCATTTGGTTCCCTTCAACTTTTTCCAGCTTCCAGTATCTCCGCTTGTTCGTCGTTTGATTGTTTGTTTTTCCTTTTCATTTTCGTCCCTAAGATTGTTTGTGACATTTTAGTTTGTCTGAATACCGCAGTTAGTGAAGTTTTTTGTCGTCGTATCGTCGTATTATTATTATTATTATTATTATTAATTTTTTTTTTTTGGTCACCTGTCTGACTTTTTTAAAAAGGAAAAGAAGCAATGGGGGAAGGAAAGAGGCATAAATCTGTGTACGAGTGTTTTTCTTTTTTCGTGTGCGTGTGTTCCCCTTTTCCGATTTTGTGTTAAACCCTTCGAGCTGTTTGGACGTGCCAGCCAAACGTTCCGCTCGCTTATTCCATCGGTCTTCGTGATCCCATTTTCCTTTTTTTTTTTTTTGGGGGGGGGGGACCAGTACGCGTGTGCGTTTACGCTAAATCACATTGGTTTTCCTTGGGTTTGATCTTCTTTTCCTTCTTCCCTTCTGTCCCATTTTTTTCTTTTTTTCTTTTTTGGTTTATCGTATTGTACTTATGTGTTTGTGTGTGCCTACTACAAACGTATGCGTGCGTCTCTCTCTCTCTCTCTCTGTGGGTTGTGTGTTTCCGTGTTCAACATGTACTTCTTTTTCACCCCATTATTCGTGCATCTGCGTGTCAATTCTGTATTTTACCTTCCCTTCCTTCACTTTCTTACTTCTTTTCTCTCTCCATCTCCCTGCCCATTTTCATGTATTCATGCGCGTGGTATAAAATGTACACATGTGCATATATGCACAAACAATGACAATACGAAAACAAATGATGTAGTGGGACTGGTACCCACATCATCCTCCCCTCGAACTTTTTCAAAAAACCAGAGGTTGAAACGGTTGTGTGGGTTCAGCGCGCGTGAGTGGGAAGGTAAACTGTAAGTAATTTTTCAAATCGAGGAGGCGGAAGTGAAGGAGGTGGGGAGGGAAGTGTGCATGTACACGCTGTACCCCCGCTTTGATGCTCAACCCTCCGATCCAGCGCTTTTGGGGGAGGCTGCGGGAAATGAGTTACTGAAGGAAGTGACGGATCTGACGTCGAAGGGACACCGCATGGACGTTGGTGAATATATTCCCTTTAGGCGTTCACTGCGGTTCAACACACCTCAAAGCCGCCGCCCGGCCCGGCGCAGACGAGGCCTGCAGGACACGGCACCCGAGTACGAATCTGAGGGAAGCAGTGGCTTCTGTAGTGATGTATTGGCTACTTTTGCCAGCCAGTTGCGCTGCCTCTTCCCCTGCTGTGGTCCCAGGAGGGTGGAGGATGAGAAGCTTTGGTTTGGTTTCGCCATGACACGAGGAGTAAGAAATATATACTTGCGTGTGGTGCGGCAGCACCCAATCGTTTCCATGATTGTCTGGTCCGTCCTCTTCTTGTGCGAGACAACGATGGTGGCCATTTATTTGTGGCAAGTGTCAGGTGTTGCAGAGGGCGCCACGTGGAATTCTTTCACTGAGGAGGAATTAGGCTTGTGCTTCTGCATAAGCAGTGCCCTGTCCATTTTACTACTATCCCAACTGATCTTTGCGTACTCCTTTACGCCTTTTACCATCGTTGTGGTGCTCGTTACAACTATCTATCAGATTGTCCTCCTTTTTATGGCCTTGGTTTTCGGCCTTACTTGGGCGAGTCGGATGTACGTTCCGATGTTTCTGCGGTGTTGGCCCATGCGGCAGTATTTTCTCTTTCTGCTGGACTCTGTGGCCATGTTGTCATCCAGTAGTGATAGGCTCGATGTTGTTCGTTTGGCAGCACCATCGCTTTCGTTGTTCTTAACTATGGTATTCACAACTGCGTGCATCTTTCAAATTCAGCAAATTTTTTCCGGCACGATGATTGGCACAATAGATTCGCTGTACTTTGTCATGGCGACCGTATCAACGACTGGGTTCGGTGACGTTCTTCCGCAGGGCAACATTGGCCGTATGTTGACGATTGGAATTATCTTTGTCTTTCTTGCGAAGATGCCTTCGTGGATTGTGGTTGTGGTAGGGATGGTGAAGATGCTGCGTGACTTTCCGAAGTACGGCGGTCCACCGCATCACTTCATCGTGTATGGTCACGTGAGCCAGGAGGACGCTGTGTCCATACTTGACGAGGTCTTCAAACTATACCCAACGAGATCTGTGTGCTTTTGCAATGCAAGTTTTCCGCGGGATGTTCTATCATTGGGTGGACACCCAAATTATAGGATGCGCAGTACATTTATGGTAGTGAAGGTACTCAACAAGGCTTCGCTGCATCGCATGCGGGTGAGTGAGGCGGATGCGGTTATCATTTCCCCAACTAGCGATGGGACGGCGAAGGCGCGGGACGATGACGTGTTT
Organism: Trypanosoma brucei gambiense DAL972; assembly: GCF_000210295.1. Classification (NCBI taxonomy): domain Eukaryota; phylum Euglenozoa; class Kinetoplastea; order Trypanosomatida; family Trypanosomatidae; genus Trypanosoma; species Trypanosoma brucei. The sequence goes on from NC_026734.1 coordinate 660,129, forward strand.
TTGTCCTCCGTTACGTTCCAGCGGCATGCACCTTTTGTTCAGCAGTACCTGCAACTCCGATTCGGTACCCACATCAAACTGCTGGAGGAGCGCGAAACGATGGTGGATCAGAATATGAGGAGCATTATGGCGAGTGCTCTTATTCTTCCCGGTATTGTTCCATTTTTGGTGAACCTTGTTCGTACTGCATCGTCAGGTGGAAGCTCTCCGGCTTCTCTGTGGTCTGAGGAGGGAATGGATAACTGGAAGGACCTGTACGAATACAGTCGGCGCGCTACATTTCGCACATTTACGGTTCCACCTTATTTTGAGCGGCGGCCTCTGCGGGACGCAGTATACCTGTTGAAGACCTTTAATGTATTAGTTGTTGGCGTGGAGGAAGGGAGGAATAGGATGATGATACTCGACCTTGATTATAAACTTGCGTTGAGTGACACTATCCTTGTACTACATGAAAGTGGTAGCGACAGTGTGGACCTGGCGCTAAGAGCGCTTGACCCAACAGAGGGCTCCTGTGGGAGCATGACGGGGTGTGATAGGAGTGAGCAATGGGAGGCGCGGATGGCTTCGCCCGCGGCTGATGCATCCGCACAAAGCGGCTCCCGTGGGGACGTGCCGGACGCTGAGGTGGAGGAGTTGGGCGCTGTTGGAATCGACAGCGCGAGCCTCATTTACCCGTTCAACCCAAGCTTTGAGGTGCCTACTGGTAGTAATGAGGAGGTGCCATGTCTCGGTACAGAGTGTGACAATTCGCCTGGAAAGACTTCACCAGTGGCGATGCAGGGACATAAAGGGAAAGCAAATGTGTCATTGCCGAACAGTGTAGCTCTCCCCAAAGGTACGATCACCAGCGTGTTGGATATGCAGGTCGAAAGACTGCGGAGGAGGCTGTTGGGAGAGGACTTTGTGGTTAAATGTTTCGGTGATGTTTCACTCTCACGCCTTCCTCTAGGCGGTTCGTTGGCGGTGCTGACGCATTTGCTGAACTGGCGCCAGGCGGTTCGCTCAAGGTCTGAGCCTGTGGAATCTTCGGTTGAACGAATAGAGCGGCAGATCAATGACATATTGAGACATGTAAGTAACGAGTACCAGTGCGGGAGGAGCGGGAAAGCCCCTGGGGAAAACTTTCTTTTTATTGACCACGTGTCCTCGTTCAAACAACCATTGCTAGAGTCCATGTATGACCATTACCTTAATGACCATGCTTCACGGTTTGAACTCGTACAAATGATGCGTTGCATCCGGGGCATTCACTCCCGCTCCCGCGTTACACTTCTCAGTTGGCAGAGTCTGAGCGATTCTTTCCTCCGGCAGTGGGACTCTTCATTTGAGTTTCCCCTACGACATATTCGGGGCTCGAGTACAATGGAGTCTCACTTAAACTATGCCATCAAGGAAAGTGGAGGGGCGGCTAACCTGCGTGGTATTCTCATATACTGCTCACAGCTTAGTCACTGGGACTTTAAGGACGTCCCGCTTGTTGCTGTGGAGAACAACATACGCGCTATCCTTGATTGCCATGCCACTTCGGAGAAGCAGCAACAGGGGGTGGGCGGTGGGTCGTCTCGCGGTGCAGAGGTGGAGCAGCAGGTTATGGTGGAGCTAAAATCCTTTAAGTCCTGCATTTCAGTTACACCTCACCACGCGGACACGGAATGGCGACAGCGTGGTGAGGTCCATTTCCAGTACTCCCTGGCGTTCATGATGGGTCGTTGCTTCTCTGCCAACATGCTGCAAACAATTTTTATCCACGCTCACCGGAATCGTTGTATTATGAAATTCCTTAACAACGTGTTGTGCCTGCATCGGCAGGGAAGTGTGTTTGATACAGGGGGGTGGAACAGCGGCGACAAGTCTGACACCACTCTTTTTAAGGTATGTGGGAACCAGCTTTTGCATTTTCAAACGTTCGGCGATTTGTTTGTGTTCCTCCTGAAACACCGTTCGTGGGTGGCCATTGGTGTTTTCCGCCGATTCCCGACGTCTGAGGGGCTTCCGGGCGTTCCCCGCTATTTCATTACGAACCCCCCAATGAAAATGCCGCTAAGGGTTGATGATGTGGTGTACGCCCTTTCTGGAGTCACGGGAGCACATAACAGAATGGGTTGCTAACGTTTACAAGAAGGGAGTGTTAAATTGTGACTAGGTAACCGTGGGGGTTAAGAGACATGGTTTGGTGTGCGTCATATATATATATATATATATATATATATATATATAATGCGTTTGTGAGAATGGTACTCACGCGCTGGTGCTGGGAGATGGCAGTGTGTGTGTGTGTGTGTGTGTGTGTGCTAGCCACGTTGGTTTCTTCATCGATTAACGTAACTTATTGTGTGTACATGCCTTTAGTCGTTCCCTTACCTCGTTTGCACAGGAATTGTGTGCTAACGTTGTTTTCCCTGCTTCTGTTCCCTCCCTTCACAAGTGACGAGATGTGAACGCGCCGCTGTCAGCAATGTTGTTATTGCGGATTTCCCTTCTTTGTTTCTTTTTTCAGTTACCGTTTTCTCCATTATTCCCTTTATCCGCTTCTCTTTCCTTTCTGTTGGCACTGGAGTTAAGCCGTGAAGGGAAAGGAAGCCTGCGTTGTCGTTCTTCTTGCCAGCGTTTTGGCGTTCTTTCACTCTTTTTTTTCCGTGCTTCACTCTCTTTTTTCGTGGCTGAGAGCGCGCAACTGAAAAGTGTTCATAAACGGCGAGATCGTGGTGGTGGTGGATGATGAATGAGTTGTGGCAGTGTTTTTACCGTTCGCGTGCATAAGTGTTGTTCCAAGAGTGGTAATAGCAGTAAGAGTTGATAATGCTCGTAGCATTTTTTTAAAGTATATGGGTAAATAAAGAAAAATACATAAATATAAATTTATGTATGCGTGTGTGTAAACGTGCTTATAGCAATATGTGAAGGTATCTTACGATGCTGGTGTTGGTGCTTGCGTTGCGCGTCTATCTCTTTGGCCACATGCACGCACCAAATGCGAAACTCTTTTTTGTCGCTGTAGATTTTTTTTATTTCGTTGCTTTCCCCGTCTGCTCCGTTGCTTATGGAGGGGAAGAGCTGTGTACTTGCTCCGACTCGTTAACCCTAGCCCTCTCCGTTGTCCTTGTTCGGCAGGAGCAGGTTTTGTAGTTGAGTCTTTACTCATATTCTTTCGTCATATTGTTTTTCTTTTCTTTTTTTTTCCCCTCTCCTCTACCTCTCACTTGGAATTCATTGCCCCCCCTTTTGAAAAAAAATTGCGCCATCTTGTTTATTGTAAAAGAGGGTAATTGTTGCTCTGTCATCCAATTGGTGACGTGCATCTCTAGACGGTTGCAGTAGCAATCGTGTCAAAGGGGACCCGGAGGCCCGGCACAAATTGCAATAGAAAAAAAAAAATAAGTGAACCCACGGAGAAATAACACCAATACCCCACGCCTGTGTGTGGAGCAGGGAGTTAAGCGTCTCATGATAAAAAACGCGTCGCCACTGCATCCTTACAACATTGATGCACCGATGGGAACATCTCTGTGGAGAATAGGGCGCAGCTCGCAGCGTCGACCCTCGCCAGAGTGCCACACCACCGTTCCAGATGTCGTGGCCACTGTTGCCGCTGACTCGATGGATTCACACCATAATTCCACAGAAGAGAAGCCGTCGTGTTGCCCACGTCTGAGAACACCCGTGAGAGGTGATGACTACGATGGTTTGTTTTCACACGCGTGGTGGCGTTGTAGTAACTGCGTACACGACCCGGGATTACTTGCCTACGGCCTCCATCGGACGGCTGCACTGTCATCCTTTCAGGCTGCTCAACAGCAAACCACATGCGCTGCACGGCTGAATGGCTGTTCTCATCATGCCAATCTCGGTGGTAACGACTGCGGAGGGTCATATAATTTTGTTAGGGGTTGTTGCGGGAAATTCGGCTGTGGCCACCTTCCGTGTCGCGCAACCGCTCATGGCAGCGTGGCTGAAGGAGTCAACCCTATGCGGTATTGGCCACAGACAAACGAATACCACTCATATAACTACCCCCATGCCGCGGGGCGTGCGCACGAGGCGTCCCAATTAGCGCCGTCAGGAAAGCCAACGACGCGGGCGTGGTATCAAGTGCCCTGTGACACAAGTGAACTACATCCCCTTAGTCAGCCGTACAATATTTCGGAACGTCCGTCCACTCCACAGTGTGATGCCGCTACGGCTTCTGGGGGAGTGGAAGCACCCGACTGGTTAACCAGTCGCGCTCGGGCCCGGTATGAGCAGAGCAGGTCGCGATCGCCGGTGTGCACGCCATGTCGTTCCTCCCCTGTATTGGGCGGCGATGTGGAGGGAGCCCGAGGTGAAGCATTTGCCATTCATCGATTCAGTTGCCAGTTGGAGTCGTTGCAGCGGCGACTGGACGCATTGGAAGCGGAGTGTGTGGTGAAGTCTGGTGTTATGCATGGAAGGCCACCACCGCATGGAGTGGGAGAAATGGGATCGGTATACACGGCGGATGAGTGTCCGAGCAACCGCAGCACTGCCGTAGCGCCGACTCCCTCAACCCCAGCAACACCGCCGCCTCTGCCACCGGAGCCGAAGATGTCAGCGATGGATTCTGCATCTCATGAAGGGACAACAATGAAGTCACCGCCCTATCGGCAAGTGTGGCCGCACTCGACACCATCGTCACCGACTGCAGGCGCGTCTGACAACGGCGGTGGGATTACACTTGAGCGTCTCATGCGGGCAGTGCGTTCGGCAAGGGAGCGGGCAAGGCAGCAGGACTGCCAAACTGCAGCCTCATCAAATGCATAGACGGTGAGAAGGTGAAAGAAAACTGATGATCGAATTCCAAAAACTTGTTTGGATTCTTTTGCCCAGTGCATCCGAGTGTGTGAGGTGGGTGCAGTGATGACGGTACGGAGGGCTGCTGAATGCTGCTGCGACTGGTGTGTCTTACTTGCACCTTAGGGGTAAGGAAAGAAAATATTATATCTTCATCTTCCTTCTACGCCTCTCTGTATTTTTCTGTTGAGCACTTGTAAACTTCATTTTTTTTGTTTGATCACGAAAGAATGTATCACTGTATGGCATGTGCCATATGCATGTTTGCTTTTACGGCAGTCGGTGGACACCCCTCAGAAATCGAGCCCAAGTACGATTAGGCGTCCTCACCTCTCGTACTTACTTCCTTCGTTTTTTTTTTGTACGGGCTCAACCGCTTCTAATTTATTTTCTTTTACTATTAATACCTCAGCCGTTTATATCTTCTCTTGGACCCTCATCTCATTATCCACTCTAAGCGGTTGACACCTTTTGGGTTTAACTGTTTGCTCTTTGGTGTAAAGGACGGCTAGCGAGCCGCCACTATATTGGTGGTACTAAGCAAGTATCGAACACATATTGGTAGATAGATACACATTCAAACAGTTTGGTGAGTTACACCACATCATAGAAGCTAGACCGCATACATAATATTGTTACAATAATATATATATATATATATATATATATATATACGTGCAAATCCCTAACTAACACTCTGACACGAATTATTTAAGGATCTGAGTGCGGCAAACCATGGAACATCCCCATTTGCAGGTACACTCCCCCGGCCCCATTCGAGTGAGCATCGATGGGCATTATGCCTTAAGTGGTGGAGCTGATGGAGTTGTGGCGCTTCACCCGCTCCGACGGTTCCCAACAGCTCAGCCGCTTTGGGCACGTCAATGCCATACGGGGGCCGTCACATGTGTGCGACTTCACACTGCCCTGCGTCTTGCCATCTCTTGTGGCCGTGACGGCACCGTCGTACTCCATGAAAATGTTATTAGCGACGTCAACGCCACAAGCAACAATAAAAGGCACCCAATGGCTTCCCTGCTGGGACCCAATGTAAAACGGGGAAAACCGGGGGGC
>NC_026734.1:666100-673509 GCF_000210295.1 Trypanosoma brucei gambiense DAL972
ACTTCACACTGCCCTGTGTCTTGCCATCTCTTGTGGCCGTGACGGCACCGTCGTACTCCATGAAAATGTTATTAGCGACGTCAACGCCACAAGCAACAATAACAGCAACACAAATGCTTCCACTGCTGGAGCCGATGCTAACAGCGGGGAGCACACGGTGCGCGTCATGTGTCGTGTAACTGGTGAATTGCGGACGGTACTGTTTGATTCAGAGAGACGGCGTGTCTTTATTGCGGGCGACTCGTTACGTTGCCTTCACATGTCACCAAGTGGCTGTGTGGTGCAAACTATTCCTATGTGTGTGCCATCCCCGGTTGTTTCTCTCGCTCTTTCACCGTGTGGGGGCGTGTTGGCAGTTGCGTCTGCTAGCTGTGCGCTAGGTGTTGTTTCAGTTTGCAGCTCGTCGTCAAATGATTCGGCATCGTCGCACTTCTCACGTGAAAACTCCCAAGAGTCACAGGAAAGGGCTAACCGGCTGAAGGACTTGAAGATTGTTCTTCCAAATGTGTTAACACCGGTGGCTAAGCGAGAGGACGAAGTGGCCTATCGCCTCACCTGGTGCACCACTGGAAATGGTGCTTTGTTTCTGCTGGTTCCTCGAGTGACAGAGGCGCGTGTGCTGCGCTTTGAAGAGGCGACCACGCCCCCATATACTCATCGGCTTCGACATGTTGGTAATATTGATAGTCTTGGGCTCACGGATCTACTTGGTGTGGCATGTCACCCGTTGAGTGTGCACGTGATATCCGTGCTCCTGGTGAGCGGGGCAGGTACTGTTGTGGGAAAAGTGGATACACGCAAGTGGAATATTGTGCGAATCCGGTCACAAAATTACACGGGCTGTGCGGACGCCGAAGTGGACTCAACAAGTGGCGATGTGGTTGTGGGGACGCTGGACGGGAGGGTGACATATATGAAACGGGAGGCTCCAAAGGCTGTGGGAGCATCAACAAAGGGTGCCACGGAAGGTGAAGCCAAGACTAACAGGGTGTCAGAAAGTGACTGTGGAGGAACAAAGAAGAAGTTGAAGACGGAGCCATCTGTGAGGGACCGAATCAGGGACGTGATGAATGGCGATAAGGCGGGGCAACGAAATAACCGGGAGGTGAGGGACGGTGGTGGTCGCAACAGTAGTGACGATGGGTTTATTGTTGATGACGACGATAGTGGTAGTAGCGGTGGTGTCAAGTCAGTTTCCTCAGGATCATCGGTTATGGCTCTGGAGGAGGATTTTAAACAAGTGGTTGCGGATCTGAAGCGGACGAATCCGACGTACGACGATGAGATCGATCAAAAGGAGCGACCATCCCGATGGCGGAGGGAAGATCCCCGTCGAGTAATACGTGACGTGGAGGATGGTGATGCTACGGGAACCCCCCGCCGGTCAGTTTTCCTCGATGACGAGGCAGAAGAGTCATCAGACGGTAACAGTGACGACGACGGTCGCGAGGAGGAGGATGAGGAGGGTGAGGATGATTATGATGGAAACCATGTCTCCAGTACCGTGAGGGGACATGGTCGAAAGAAATTCAATGACGGTGGTGACAACGACTGTGACAGTGAAGCGGTGGACGTTGGAAGTACATCAAGCTCCACACACTTGCCGAACGACGCAGCTGCCACACATTCGGGCGCAGCCATGGGTGGATCACCTGTCATGGATTACTTCTTTCAGATTGGCGCAACGCCCCCTGGGGAGGAGGGCAGTTGCTACCTTGCCTATAACTCCGTTGGGTACATTCACTGCACAGCCGAGGCGACCACAATTCACTTTCACGATATGTCCCTGCAAGCAGTACGGGTTCTGGAGCGTGGGACAATGCTTATGGCTTCTCTCAGTCCTGTTGGGGCTGCTTTTGTTATTGCGCAGGAGGCTACTGACATGGAAAGTGTTGATGACCTCGTTCCACGTCTTACCATTTACTACCGCACCTTTGTTTCTATTGGCTTACAACCTGATTGGCGGTTGCGACTTCACACGGGTGAGGTGGTGCGTTGCATTGCCACCGGTGTGCGCTATACGGCCGCCGCAACGAGCCGTTACCTTCGTATTTTCTCACTCTCTGGATTGCAGCTCGCCGTAATAAGCCTATTTCCTCGCATTGTAGCGATGGTGGGAACCAACAGCAAAAAAGTGATGCAGGGCTACGGGGCAGATTTTGACCCACTTGCTGTGTGTTACCTTGAGGGGGGTGGGGAGTTGCGGCTTCAGGTGCTCGATGTGGGCTCTAGAAGTGTGGTGGTGCCCGCTACCACTGTTCCAGTCACTACAACACATCAGCTGCAATGGATGGGTTGGTCAGAGGATGGTCCACTTCACATTGCCGACACCGCTGGTGTGTTGCAGATGTTCACACAGAATTGGGGTGGCAGTTGGGTTCCGGTCTATGATCCGCGGTGTATGAATGATCAAACTTACAACCTGTGGATTTGGGGTGTGTGTGATGAGTCCATGCTTGTCTATCGTTCATGCAAAGACGATCCACCCTATCCAGCTGCCGTTGCAAGTGGGTTACCAACTGAGCGGGTATCATTGTTTCTTCCTCTGTTACACTCTGGCACAGAGCGGGATACGGTCATGTGGGATCATCTTATACGCCGTGAGGTCCGCACAGATGAGATAAAGCGACGTAGCGACTTTTATACGAGTAATATCGCGAAACACGATATGTTGCACGACAAGAAGATTATGGAGTTCTTTAATAAGGCACTAGGTGATCAGCAGACCTCGAGAGCGGTGGATCTTGCCACATTTCTTGAACTTCGAGACAATATTGAGGTATGTGCGAAGGAGGCAAACGCAAAGGGACATGCGCAGCTTGTGCAGAAACTTCTCGCCTTGTTGGAGGTGCGCGTAAAGTCCAGGAAAAAGAGACGCTGCTCGTTACCTTTGGAGGGCTCCGTTGTGAGCGAGCGAGAGCGGGATATGCTGTTGAGGAAGATGCTCATGAAAGAAAAGTCTGAGATGAACAATAACAACGGCAGTGGGGATTCCACCAAAGTCCACAGCAGCCTCGGTGCCACCAGCAATGAATGTGGCCACGACAACGCCAAAGGCGATGGTACCAACAGCAGCAACCCAACTGCTGGAAGTCCGGACCGTTCTCTGAATCAGGTGGAAGATAAGCCCGAAACCGCTAACAGTTCTTGTGCAACTTCGAGTTTCCCCACACGGCGGCGTGTCACGTTTGCTGACGCTCCAAACTCTTCTCCATCGCCAGGGAGATCTCTCCGAGCCTCGCCAGGAGGTGCTGGCGCCGTAAGCACCAAAACTCCCGCGGTTCTGGGACCATCATCAGCCTCAAAGGCAACGAACCCTTTTAGCAAGCGGCCCACGGGTGGAAAGGCTCCCACAACCGCTTCGACTGCAGCGACGGCAGTGCAGGCACCGCCGCAGCCCAAGAAACCGATAAACCCCTTCAACAAGTCGGTGAAGGCGGCAACAAGTTCGGTTGATTTGTCAGCTTTACAGAGTCGCTCGTTAACCCAGTCGCCTGAAAAAGGCGCACCACCCTCCACCACCATGCTTGTTCTCGGAGATTCGCAGTCGCAGGATACCTTTGAGGCGGAGGGAAGTGAAGGAAGGACAAAGGACTTAGAAATGGGGAGGGATGTTATGGGATCACCCCAGCAGCGCTTGTCATCAAACGCAAGTGCTGTGACTCCACTGTTGTCACCATCGTTAACAACTTCAGCTGCCGCTTCGGGGACACCGAAAAGAGGCGATGGTGCTGGCATGCAGTCACCAGAGGCTGCAGCACAAGGCCCCGGGTGTAACAAAGGAAATGTTATGCATCCCCAAAAAGGGATTAGTACAGAAACCGTACACCCCGCCACACAGAAGGATTCTACCAACGGCCTCTACACTGCAGGGGGTTTGGCAACGACAACCACAGTTACCAGAACTCAGAATAATAGTGTAACGACGACTCACTTCGTCCCAAAGGTGGAGCCTTTTCTTTCACCACAGAATGCCGTGTCTTCATCGCTACCAGTGACTAATGAGGTTGCTGATCCGTTCCTCGATGTGAATGATGGTGGTCCCGTTTCGCTTGATTCACTTTTGCTCGATGTGGGCCACGATTCATCGGCAACCTTCACTCCACGCAGCGCCTCTTTCGGGGCGGCTTTGCTGAAGCGCTACCGCGAAGAGGAAGAGGACAACAGTAATGGTAGCGTAGGATTTGTGGTTGAGACCAAGTTGTCTGCGGCTGCGGCTGGTAATGATATCGACGGCAGTGGTAGTGGCGGAAGTCATGACAACGTTGGCGTGTAGGAAATCTTGAGCCACCAACTCAGAGTGGCGCAGCATCGCGCTTTCGTACCATAGAATTTTGTGGTGGATCGGGAATGTGCGTATACACGTACATGTACACGCACACATACACATACATGTATATATATATATATAAAGGATGCTTGAGGCAAATGTAACTTAAGCTCAGCGTGCCTCGTGAGGGGTGATGGATGAGGGCTCGGATCGAACGAGAACATGCGTGACAATGGATAGAAGGGAAGGGAAGAGAGGGAGAGAAGTCTCTGTCTGTGTGTGTGTGTGTGTGTGTGTGTCTGTGTGTGTATTTGTGTGTTGTGCGGGATGGGGTACATAGAGACATTGTTTGTTTCCAATGTGCGCATAGAAATCGGTGTTGGCAGGATGAAATCATAGGAACAACGGCTATTTATTTGGCTCACTGTGTGCAAGGGGTGTGGAGAGAGAGAGAGTATGTTTGGGCAGGCAAGAAAGAAAAAAAAACTGTCAGGCGCGTGTGTAAAAGGGAGGTTAGGCGAAAGGTAAAGTATTCCAGTTATAGTGTGGCAACAGTATCAAGGCTGATCTCCCTCTATTTGCAGTTCATACTGCTTTTTTGCTGCCTGATGTGTTAATTTTCACTAAGATGTGCTCTTCTTTCTATTTATTCGTCAATCTGGCGCCAATTCTTTTTCATTTTCATCTTACGTTTGTTTGTTTTCTTGTTTCTATTAACCCGCACTGATGAGGATACGGAAAGCATGTGGTCCCAACTTGCCTGCTTTGTGCGTCAACATTTTCTTCTTTGTTATCCATTTTTCATTTTAATTTCCCTCTGTAATGTGACATATTGACTAGTAAGGGATAACATCTCATCACAGGCATGACTTCCGCGTACCGCATTCGTGACGCCGTCCCTGCTGACGCTGGGATTATGGTTCGGATGCTCATGTCTCTGGCTTCCGAGACGGAAAACGTGGAGCTTGACGAGGGCGAAGTTCGCCGGGGCGTCACAACTCTGTTCGAGCAAGGGAGCCTCGGTCGACTTTATGTTGCCGAAGAGGTCCCGAAAGGTGACACGAACATCAAAGGGCCATCCGATGGCAACCGGTCCTCTCCACAAATTGTTGGAGTTATGACCGTAACTTATGAATGGTCCGATTGGCGCGGCAAACTGTTCCTTTGGATTCAATCCGTCTACATTATTCCTTCGAAGCGCAAACAGGGTATTTTTCAAAAGTTTTATGATCATTTAATACGCATCATGGCTGAGGACCCCAAATACTGCGGATTGCGTTTGGCCGTAAATAGTAAGAACGAAAAAGCAATCAGGGCGTACAAGCAAGTGGGAATGAAGAGGGAGAAATACCAGTTGATGGGTCGCATGAAAAGCAAATATTGAAGGGGAACTGTGTTTATATGCTTACCTATTTTTGTCTTTTTTTGTCTTTTTTTTTCTTTTTGATTACTGTGGAGAAAAGAGAAGTTTGAGAAGGAAAAGAGGGAGAAAAGAGAAGGGGAGCACTAAGCACAAATAGAAAAAGAGCCGTGTCGGCATAAGATGAATTATGCATGCGTAAGTGTGCGACAGACTGGGGGTTTTACTTGGTGTAAACTCCTTGGCTGCGTTATGATTATTACTGTTATTATTTTATTTACTGTTCCCTTTCTATTTCTCCTCTTGTGACCGGTGAAGCTCACAACCGCCATGTTTCCTTGGGTATGTTGGTATTGGCGGGCTGCTTTTTTTTCTTTCCATGGTGCGGGTTCCTCGTTTTGTTTTTGTTTATGTTTATGTTTATGTTTATGTTTATGTTTATGTTTGTTTGTTTTTCCATCTCTGCCTATAATTCCCTCCCTTTTTCCCTTCCATTCGCGTTTTGTACTCCTTCCATTTACTTTTCCCTTTCTTCTTTCCTTTAGTTTTGCCTTTTTTTTTTTGTTTGGTCAAACGCTGATGCTTTCACTCTTTTATGTAATTTTCTTTTGGTAATGATTCTACCGTGTACCGTATAAGCATAAGAAAAAATGAGGAAATCAGCACCGCAGAAAATGATTTTTTTTTCTTTTTTAAAAGAAAAGAACTATTTTCCTTCTTTCCTATATTTCTAGATATATATATATATATATTAGTGCTCATATTTGAATCCGCCATATAAATTGTACAGATACGAAAGAATTACAACGTGCCGCGTGCTGCCGTCCGCCCCCCTCCTCCCCCATAAACGTCGTTTTTTCCTTTACTTTTTTGTATCCGAAAATAATTAAAAAAAAAAAAGTAAAGAAAGCGAAGAGAAAAAGTAAATAAATGAAGTAAAAGAACGCTCAAATACCGAAAAAGAAATACATGTATGGGTAAATGCATACACGTATTTCTTATGAGGTTGAAACGCGCTATTGCTCAATTTGCTCATTTTTTTTTTGTTTCTTTTTTTTACTTTTTTTTTTTTTTAATTGTTCTTCTCTCATTTTCCTGAAATGATGTCAATTCATTTGACCCACTGAGTAACTTAAATTGAAAAAAAAAAAGGAAAAGAAGTGATTGAGAGGAGGGGACATGAAAAAAAAGCAAAAAGCAAAAAGCGAAAAGCAAAAAAAAAAAAGAGGAGGAGGAGAAAATAAAAGTACGTTTTGTCATATTTTTTTTTTTTCAACACCTGAGGGAGAGAGAAGGGGGAGGGAGAAGCGCGTGGTAGTAATTAGTTGTAAGCGCATGTGCGTTATTTTGCATGTGTGTTCAAAGAAAGCAAATCGTTAAATAAATGTGTGTGTGTGTGTTTTTTTTTTTTTTTTAAAGACGAATAAATTATAAATGCGCTTTGTTTGTGCCCCCGACCAGGCCTTCGCGGAGTTTTTATTTTCCTTTTTTCCTTTTTTGAGAGCAATTTAATTTGTTTTTAGAAGGAGAGGGAACTTTTTGTTACTCTTTTTTTTTTTCCTTTTTCCTTTCTCCTTTCCATTACTGTTCACCTCCATAATTTTTATTTTTATTTTTACTTTTACTTTTGTGATTACAATATAATAAAAATATTACTTTACTTTATTTTCCTTTCCTTTCCTTTCCTCTTGTTTTTTATTGTTTTTTTTTGTCACTGCTGACTTCGCGGTGACCTCAGCAAGAGAAAAGGAAATAAATACATTCCTACATATATATGTT
>NC_026734.1:673676-680486 GCF_000210295.1 Trypanosoma brucei gambiense DAL972
GGAAGATGATGATGAAGAAAAAAAAAAAGAAAGAGAAAAAAAGGAAAAGGAAAAGGAGTGAAGGGAGCGAAAGGAGTTTATTTTCCTTTTGTTTTTTTATTTTGATTGAAAATTTAACTTTTAATACAAATTTTAAATATTTTAAATATTTTATTCTCCTTTTTTCCCTTTTTCCTTTTTTTTTAAAAAAAATACTATTAGTGTTTTAAAGGAAAATTTCTGATAGAAAAAAAGAGAAAAGAAGGACGCAAGTAAAAGTAAAACAAATCGAAAAGAGCGACAAGGAAGTGTTTATAAAAGGAGAGAAGACACAAAACTGAAGAAGTAAATTAGTAAGTTAGTAGCTTGGGAGAGTGGTGGGTTTCAATGAACGGTTCAAAGGGAGCAAAAAAAAAAAAGAAAAAATAAACAAACAAGCGAAAAACCAAAAAAAAAAAAGGCGTAAAAAAAAAAAAAGTAAACTGAAAGGCAGCGAAAACAAAAGAAAAGAAAAAGAAGGGGGAAGGGGGAAGGGGGAAGGGAAGGGAAGAGGAGGGGAGGGGGATTTAAAAAACAAAAAAAAATCCAAAATTAAAGCACAATAAAAAATAAACTATGCTTTAAGTTATTAATAACACAACTCTATGAAATTATATGCGTATATAACTTTTTCTTATATGTTGTTCATTCACTTTGATCTGTGACTACTTTATAATTCTCTACATTTTTCACATTATTTTTTGAATCTTTTTTTTTCTTTCTCTCTTTCTTTCTTTCATTTTTTGTTTCTTCTTTAATTCTTTTCAGTCATACAACAAGAAAAATTGGTTAATAAATATTTTTTTTTTTTTAAAAAGAAAGAAAACACACAAAGGCGCTGTAGTGAAAAAGACGGAAGGTTTTTTTTTTTAAAAAAGAAGGTGGAGAAGGGGGGAGGGACATTTCATCGGTGTAAGTTTTCGCAGCGGAAGGGAAGGGAAGAAAATTATTGTGTGTGTCTGTGGAATTTCAAGCAGCAAATAAATAAATAAATAATAGTAATAAAAAAGTAATAAGGAGAAGATTATTTACTTATTTATTAATATACTATTATTACTACCGTTATTATTACCGCTACAACAATAGAAGTAACACCAACACCAACAGCAACGGCGTCAAAACAGCAAAACAGATATATAAATATATAGAAGCAAAACTTTTCAAAAAAAAAAATAATATAACAATATATATATATATATATATAAAGGAATAAAAAGGGGCCGGGGAAAAAAAAAGAAAGAGAAGGGGCCATGAAGGGTGCCGTGCCATCCACATGGGCGTCGCTTGCATCCGTATGGAAGAAAACAGTAGGAGAATTTGAACTGTCAACTCTTCTCATGGCGCAGGCGGTTGCGATGTTGGCACTTTATAAAGTAACTAATGGATTTCAAATGCCATTCCGCTCCCTCTTCTTTTTCATACTTGTGATTTATGTCATTTTACTCGTCCTGCACCTCGTCGGCGCTGTTCCCCTCCTTTTCGAGGTTTATGACATTATTGTACGGAATTATACCTCAACACAAGAGGGCGACAGTATGATTCACCTTTGCAGGGATCTTCATGAGCTGGCTGAAACGGAGCGTGCGCGTGTGATGTTTGTTCTCACTCTTGTGTATGTTTTCCTTCAATCTTTTTGTCTACCGGGATCTGCACTCATCAACGCGGCGATTGGTGCCGTCATTGGCCTTCCATTAGGTGTGCCGTATTGTGTTTTAATGGGTACTGCTGGAGCCTCCAGTTGTTACACAATTTCTCACATTATTGCGGGGAGATGTAATGGTCATAACAACCGTCTCGTGCAGAAACTCCGCAAACAAGTGGAGGAGCGAACTCCTAGTGATTTATTTGCTTATTTTCTGTTGCTCCGACTTACGCCCGTCGTGCCAAATTGGCTACTTAACATGGCTTCCCCCGTTGCAGGCGTGCCGTTACCGACTTATGCTGCCGGTACGCTTATTGGAATTATTCCACAAACGTACATTTCTGTGAGATTTGGAGAGGCAGCACTCACTACGCTGTCAGGTGAGGAATTAATGATGACACCTTGGGACATGATGTGGATTGGAATTCTTTGCATTGTTGTGTTTGCCGGATGTATGCTCAAGAGACGTTATGGGAAAGTGGATTGCAACACGTAATGGAGAGTGTGGAGCAGTAAATGTGAGAAGTACCATACGACACGATACGGTACCATACCATGCTGTGCCCTGCCATGTGGTGTAATTTAAGCATTAGTGTTGTTGTTGTTGTTACTGTTGTTATTGGTGGGAGAAAAGAAAGATTGCATAGAAGGTTGGATGTGGTGTGAAGGGGAGGGGAGAAAAGAAGAATGGAATGAGAGGGAGTGGAATTGAAGTTAAAACACTCACACACAAAAGCAAGGGCCGTGTGCGTGTATGTGTGAGGGAAGACTGGGAGACAGAAAAGGGTAATGAAGAAGCAATAGAAGGGAGTGAAATGTTTCGCGAGTTGCAAAAGTTTAAGACGGTCGCGGCTCCACAGAAGTGTTTTGTGAAGTCGCATATTTGCTTCTCGCCTCTCCTGTTTTTGCTTTTATATCCTTCGGTATGTTGGAAGGTATTTATCCCATTATTTTATTTTTCATTGTTGCTATTATTGTCGTTGCATTGGCGTATTTAATCCATTTCTCTCCGTGTATCCTCCTCTTCCCCTTCCCCTTCCCCTTTCCCTTCCTCATTTCATTTCATTTTATTTCCCTTCCTTTTCTGTTTCGCTTTCTTTTTTCTTAGCATCTTTTGTTTGTTTGTTTGTTGCGGTTGTTTAACGTTTTCCCCCCCCCCTTTTCACGAATTGCGAGGGCTACTTGACCCCTTAAACTTGCTACTTGTACTGGTGTTGCTGTTTCCACGCTACTTCTCCTTCTTACTCCTTTCCTCTTCCCCTATTTCATTTCATTTCATTTCATTTGATTGACTGATTAATATATTAGCGTGCATATTTGTACACGTATTTGCATTGAAAAATATTATTGCAGTAGCAATTATAGTAATTGAGGGCGAGACGTACAAGCGCAAATATTATACATAAATAACAAACAAAAAAGTAAATACAAGAACTATACGTACATATATATATATATATATATCCCTAGTTTAGTTGAATTCTCGATTCTGCTCGCCGTCGCAGGCTATTTTGTAGTTTTTTTTTAAAAAAACCCTTTCCCCCCTTACATCTTTCCGCGCATAACGACGCGAGATCAGCCGCTGAGGCACTCCCCATCACTGCCGCCACCGCGGCTGAATGGTGGTGGAGTGAGTTCCCTTCCATCATTGGTAAATCGTTCGGTCGCTCATTCCGGCGCCAGTGCCGTGAGTCCCATTTCAAACCAACAGCTCCCGCACCAACGGGGCCCAACCGTTTCGGAGTTGTTGCAGACCGTAGCAACTCAAAAGCAAGAAATAGAGAGACTTACGGATAGTGTCAATGCCGTTCAGCGTAACTTTGAGCGGCTGAGTGAGATGTACAGCGGGGATCGTGCGGAGTTGCAGAGGTTGCGCACGCGTGAGGCTGAGTTAGAAGAGGAGCGAAAAGCCTTGGCGGCCATGCGTGCAGAACTTGAGTCTCGTATTGGTGGGAGGATGAATGAGATTCATGAGATGGAGGAGAAGGTGAAGGGTATGTGGGAATTAGAGGATGTGAACGCAAAACTACGGGAAGAGTTGGACGAGCTACGGGAGGTTCATGAGCAACAATGTGAGAAGGCAGAGGAAAAGCTGCGGAACGCAATGTGGGAGTTGACTGAGACGCAGCGCAAGGTGCAGAAGTTCGCCATGGAGGTACGCAACCGTTCAAATTCCATCAGTATATGCATTGACTCCAAACCCTCCGCTTCCGGGGCCAGTGGAGGTGGTGGAAAGAGCTCGGATGGAAAGGCGAGTGGTAGTGGCCCAAGTGGGCAACAGAGCGGATTTTCAATAGAAGCGGAGCTGTGCGAGGCGTGGAATTGTGTAGACAAGTTATGTGTTGCTTGTTTAGAGGCACGTGTGGCATTGGAGGCTAAGCAGCAGCGTCAGGTGGCGTCGGCTGAAGGGAGGGCCGCAACTAAAGTCAATGCGGTAATGGAATTGCTGCCGGCGCTTATGGCAGAGCTGGAAGACGCCCGTCGACAGACGCTTAGTGAAGGGGAGCGCATGGAACGTCAGGCTATTTGCGGGAGTTGGGGCGATATGTCAGCGAGGGCAGTGGAGAACTGCCGCTTGTCTCATGAAAGGTTAGCAGCGGAGGAGGGGCGATATCGCATTGCATTTGAATATTCTGAGTGGCAGGAGCGCTGCCAGATCTGCGAAGCGGTGGCTACGTCATCCTTTCGTTACTTGGCGGGTGCTCAGGATCAATTGAAGGCAACTCGTATCGCTGACGACGCTCAGCAGAAACAGCACGACATGGAGCTGAATCGACTCCGCGCGCAGATGAAAGAGGCAGAAGATATGTGGAACCGTGAAGTAAACGCGCGTCAGCGTGCACATGAGTCTGCTTTACTTGAGCAACAGAAGTGGCACGACTTGGCGATGAGGGAGGCACAAAATCGTCTCATGAAGGAATGGGAGACCGAGAAGGAATCCTTTCAACAGCGTATAAATGCCTTAGATGAGGAAAGGTCTCACCATGCATTTTCCATACTTTCTGAGGCGCAAAAGCGCGAGGAAGAGCTGCACAAGGCTGCTGTGGAAATGCGTGAGGCGTTTGAAAAAAGTATTGCTGCGGCTTTGGAAACTAGTAGCGCAATGCTCGAACGTTACGAGTTTGAGACACGAGCAGGGCTCCTCAAGCTAGAACACGCGGAGCGCAGTATGTTGCGTGATCAGGAGCGTGAGGATCGCGAGTCCAAGTGCACATCCACTCAGCACCTTAACATCCACCGAACAACGATAGAATTTTCGGCGAATATCCTGAATGCTGCCGCGGATTTCCGGTTAGACTTTCCATCAATGATGCTAGAGAGGACGAAAATTGTTGTGGACAATATGAAAGTCCTGCACGATCAGCGACTACGTGAGGTGCGGCGTCGGTATGACAACGAGATGCGTGTTGCCGCTTCTGTGCCGCGAGAGCTTGCGAAGAAGCTTGAGCAGGAGTTAGAGGAAACAAAATGTTCCCTGCGGCAGGCTGCGGCAACGAGTGAGCATTGTGAGGATGAGAATCGGCGGCTGACTGAGCAAATTCGCTCTCTACAGACGCAATTTGATGAACGGCCAGTCGCGCAAGAGATCCGTGTGGATGTGAAGAATTCCCTCTTGACAGCCATGCATCGTCTCATTGTAGCAGAGGAGGCAACTGAGTGTATTTTCTCCTGTGGGTTATGCATGCAGCCGCTGAAATCCCCACTTACATGTGTGCCATGCGGTCACACGTTCTGTGAAGAGTGCCTGTTGAAGCACCCTCGCAACGTTACTAGCCTGCAAGCTGCGTCGCAAATGGATAGCAACAAGAGGGCACATCTCAAGGCTGGAAGTCCATTAGATGACAGCATGCCCGGAAATAAGTCCCGCAACCCCGTGCCATTAATTGTGCGGTACTGCCCAGATTGTGCGCCCATGAACTGCAGCTCCGCTGTGCGTGTTCAGGTTCTAGACTCCCTCTCTGGAAATCTCCGGTACCGAAAGGGGGATATTGGTTTCTTACGGTCTGTCATGGCGGAAGTAGAGAAGTCGTGATGGATGTGTTCAAATAATGATAATGATAATAGTAACAATGGTAATAGTAATAAAAATATTGTTATGGTTACAATTATGATGCTTATAGGTGAATATAGTTTATGTATATATACACACGTCTGGCGTCTATTTACTGTCCAAAAGGTATTAGACATTGGAACCTGAAGGTGCGTTCGTAGTTTCATTTTTTTTTCTCTTTCATTTTTTGTTTTGTTTTTGTTCTACTCCTTGCTTTTACCTTCTCAGTTTTTACCTCTATGCATCATTTTCATGATATATGAATATTTATTTATGTCCTTGTGAAAGAAAAAAAATGAGCGACCAACTTCCACGACATCAACAAAGAACTAAGAGTGGAGGTAAAGGATAAATGGGGATAAATGTATTCCTTCCTCTTGTATATTATATTATTATTGCTATTATTGTGTGCTGTATTAATCCGTGAAAGCTGCAGTTATTTGGTGCTAACAACGGTGGAGACAAAGACTTTCGCGTCGATGTGACCCACAGGATTGAGGAAAGGACCAATAAGCGAGGATCAATAAAGGGGAAAAATAAGGGCGATAAGCGGATCATCTCTTTTTTTTTTTTTCTTAAGGTCATTGCTATCATTCCTTTATGGAGAATCACTCACAACTGTAAATGTAATCGCGTACAAGTAATTGCATTAGTTCATATACCTTTGTTTTTTTCTATACTTAACGTGTGCAGTAATGCACACATCTGTGCGGACTGACGTTTCTCCGTGGGTAACCGAATTATGGAAGGCAGTTCAAATAAATGAGGGAGTTTGACTCTTTGGAGTTTGCTACACGGTGCCTGTTTGCTTTTTTTATTCCTTTTTAACTTAGTGATGCTAATTAGTGTACAAGTCACGAAGGAAAGCAAAATGTAGTCGGCACAAATGGATATTATATATATATATATATATTCCTTTATACGTCTTAATATATGATTGTTCTTTACTTTCCAGAAGTTGGGTGATCTAAAATGGGAGTGTGTTCACAAAAGGAAAAAAAAACGTAGTTCCAGAAGAGGAACAGCACAACTCATCTCATCAGGTCGGTAGGAAGAGGGTTTGCGTATATTATATATATATATATAAATGTTTATTTCC
>NC_026734.1:681142-685038 GCF_000210295.1 Trypanosoma brucei gambiense DAL972
TACGTTTTGTTCATATTCTTTCTATTTGCAAGGATAGTCGATCCAATATAGAATCAGTTGAATTATAGCTTATAAAGTCTAAATTTGCATTCCGTGCTACACTTACCGTTTAGGACGACGGTAGTGCATGTGAAGAGACAAGTGTGTGTGTAAGAAAAGTACAACAATTTAAGCATCTGTGAAAAAAATAGGAACCCGTCCTGGTTGTCCATCTACCATTGAAAAATTGGAATGACACATTTACAACAATTCACAAAGAAATTATCAACGCCTCACACCAGCAAAGAGTCAACATATAAGAACACAACAACTATATCAACTAAGGACAAGCTACCTTAAAAAAATTAAGAAAATAACGGAAGGGGGAAAAAAGCACAGCAACGCCGGACGAAAATTAATTTAAACAAGACAAAAAAGTTAAAGCAAATCAACCATTCTTCCACAGCAACTGTTAACGCGAAATAATATATTTCCAAAAAAAAAAAGAAATCCACAAAGCGCAAAAGAGAGTAAAAGAATATTAAAGATGTGCCATCACAACGATAACTACAAAAAAAGATCGAAAGTACGAATTTGCTTTGCACTGTCGATTCGTTTCTATGACGGTATGCTTTATGTTATCGTTGCTGTGCAGCAGATCTTTTGACAAGTGTTTATTGTAATTGTGGTGTTGTGTGATGCAGCGGTAGATTGGACGTGTGTGTACACTTGCAGCAGTGCCTCGCACAAATCGTATCTCCTCCCGGGACTTGTGCATGCAAGTTCCCCAATTTTTAACCCGTGGCCTTGTCACCCGTTACGCTGTGTCTGCTTTTCGTTTGTTTTGTCTCTTTCTCTCAAATTCCTTTTTGCTTCTACCTTCTGTTTATTGATGCGTGTGATAGTGTTTTCCGCTATCGGAACCAGAAGACCATAAGCAAGGTAACATCTGAGGCCAACCCAATTGCCATCATTTTCTTTGTCGTGAATTGTGAAGCAAACCTTTACCAAGCGTTATTTGAATAGCGGTGTACACGATGTTTTTGAAGGAGGGAAACAGTGAAATGCGGTTGAGCGGAGCTACGTTCTTGAAGGGCGCTGTTGATGATTTCAATGCATGTGAGTCCCCTGTTTTATCATCCGGAAGCAGTTTGGTTCTTACAAGTCCTGCTCTGAGCACCTCAGACACGTGCCGATCTGTGATGCGTGAAACCGTCCCTTCCGTTTGTACTGGCGCAGGCCTCAGCAGTCGCTGCTCAACTGATTGCACTGTGCTGAAGTGTGTGAACCCGCTGCATGTTAAGTTCCAGGAGCCGTCAGGGTTGTCAGGGGCTGATTCAGTGGACTCGTTTGACTCGTTGGGTGACCTTTCCGAGTTGCATGAGGAACATCAACATGTTTCTTCTGTTGCCTCTGAAAAGCCTTTGACCCTTCACGATGTGCCGGAATCCGTCCTGTATGGTGCCATTCCATACCTTTCTCTTCCAGACGTCATTGCCTTATCACGGACATGTAAGAAGTTTCACAAACTGGTGCAGGGATACTTTGCAGTGAATGAGCATGGCGTGATGAGCATCCCCGCCTTTGACACCCGCAGCTTCATGCAGTACCGTCCAGAGAGGAAACCTCCGGTAACGAAGGCCTCATCTATGGAACCCGCAACGAAAGCTTCGGACGTGAAGCCCATCCGTCTGTTTTTTGGCCAGCAACGACGGGACCCACACCCCTCAGCTCTACGGCGTCTGCTGCGCTTCATTGCACCTGACCTTGTGATTGCTCACATGGAGGCTCACACGAACCCGGTTAACGGTCGGGGCAAAGGCTGCGCGTGGGTGTTCGCCCTGTCACAATTGGATGCGGAGCGACTGTTACGACTCAGTGGGCGTATCTTCTATCTCAAGGTAGCCGCCAATGCAATAACAGCAGTTAACCCCAACAACAGCATCAAGCTACGCTAAGCCAAGTGAATTCATGGTAATTTAGGTAGCAGAACTCAAAAAGCAGTGAGTTTACTGCTTCAATCCAAAGCCGAACACGACGACCACACAGAAAAGTTGGTAAAAGACAAATAAAAAAGAGGAACGAAATTCGAAACAGATTTCTGGGGCAAGGTGCTAAACGAGCAGGTAACAAAGCAAACGGCAGACGGACAAAGCAACCGCATGCTAGGACAGATGAACGACATCACTGAGCTGCAACTTACTCTAACGTATTATGAGAGCCTTAACGGCGCGGAACATAAAGATAATTAAGGAGCTGCAGGAAGAAAGCAAAGCAAATAAAGAAAGTTCAGCAACCACAAAGATTAGTGAAACAGATGAAACTTGCGCGACCAAAGGAGTAGATAATGTGAAAACCCCTGCAAGTTGGTTGACGAAGAAGGTGGAAAAAAGAAGTTCAAATTGGATAAAGAAGCGGCAAAACAAGCAGCCCAGGCAAGAGAGAAAGATAGTAAAACCGGACCCACAAACACCACAGGAAGCAATTCTTTTGTCATCAACAAGGCCCCTCTTTTGCTTGTATTTTTGATTCTAGCATAAAACTTTTAAAAATTATTGGTAAAGGATTTTTTGCTAAATTTTAATAAATATATTAAATTAGTTTTTTTTTGAGGGAATTAGATATATTTTACCACTTTTTGATGAAAATGTGAAAATTAGTGAGAATTTTCGAAACTTGAAAATTATGAAAATTTTAGTAAAATGTGTATGACAGTGTCCCAGGTGTGTGAAGGTAAAGAAATATAAGGAATGAAGAATGAATACTATTCTCATTGGATTATTTTGTTTATTTTTTGTGTTTTATGGATGTTTGTTAGGCTTTAATAACGATAACTACAAGATAGTATTGTGAGTGTGTATATACTAATATTATGGGAACTATGGTGCTGAAGACAGATGGACGGGCTAAGTGCAAGCATCTATATCAGTTACAGAGCGCAATGTAAGTAAGTAATTGAGTAACAAAGAATGGAGAAGAGAAAAGGATAAAAAATGTTAGAAAAGAAAACAAAAAGTGTTAGAAGGATTTGATGCACTGTTTAGTAAAAGTCTATAGGACGATATCATCATACGGGGAAATGGTTAAGAACAATGAGACAAGAAGTCTACTAATCGATATAAATAGAAATACTTCGGAATTCACAGCAGTAATAGGTACAAAATCCTCTGTCGAAAGAACAGGTAAAAGAAGTAACTAAATGATAAGAAACCGCGGATGGACGCGCAAAGAAGAATTTTTTTAGTACAGAAAGATTCAAATGACAATCCGCCTCACTCTCACTAAATCAATAAAAAACTGTTGAACCCATTTAAAGAGCGAGCAATTCACAGACGTATACAACTAATACGGTATTGATAGAGCGTATCAAACACTTCACAGCGAAAAGTGCATTTGGGACTGAAAATGAACAACGTGAGACGAAAGAGACAGATATTTACATGATAAGGACAAAAATAAGTTGAAGCTGTGAGTATGGTAGAAACGCTGCCTTAATATTGTTATTTAATAAGTACACACACAACAGAAGTTAACCTCTAATATAAGCACAAAAATACAATAATAAATATAAAAATTTTTGACAGAGATTAGACTTCTATAAATTATATCTTTAAGTAGATAATTCTTTTACTTGACTGAGTGATTTTTAAGCAACAATAACTGACTGGCAAACAGCACTCATACAAAACTTTTGTACGTCCACTCAGACATGAAGAAATATTTCTAGCTTTATTTTATTTAGAAAGTTGTTACTTTCCACTTTCACTGGTATTATAACGCGACACATCAAATGATTCATTTAAAAATAACACTCGTTATTATTTTTGGCAGGAAAATCTAAGTAAAAAAGCAAAAATGGGACAGAGAATTAAAGGATCTCGTGTGTTATATTTACAAACTTATTACTAAGTAATTCC
>NC_026734.1:685138-694750 GCF_000210295.1 Trypanosoma brucei gambiense DAL972
CGAGCCATCATGGACCGCAACGAAAGCTTCGGACGTGAAGCCCATCCGTCTGTTTTTTGGCCAGCAACGACGGGACCCACACCCCTCAGCTCTACGGCGTCTGCTGCGCTTCATTGCACCTGACCTTGTGATTGCTCACATGGAGGCTCACACGAACCCGGTTAACGGTCGGGGCAAAGGCTGCGCGTGGGTGTTCGCCCTGTCACAATTGGATGCGGAGCGACTGTTACGACTCAGTGGGCGTATCTTCCTTGACATAAATTCTAATGGTGAGGAGGTATACCTGTTCGCTCCCCCTAACTGCCGAGAGTGGTTGAATGAGCACGCGGAGTGTGCAGTCGCTTCCGCAGTTCGTCCAAGTCACTTGCCACGACAGCCGATGGTTGTGGAAGCCCCCAGGAAGTCGAGTGCCAAAGTGGAGAAGGGGTTGGAACAATGTGTGCGTCCCCATCCACAACATCGCGGTGTTACGGAGCAGCAGGCACCCGTCGCGGCGGCCCAGCAGATGCCCGACTCTGTGGAACCATTGGTACGAGTTGGGTCTCCACAGGATGAGGGCCTGCAGCAGCAGGAGCGGCCGTCCGAGGCGTGGACGACCAGCAATCATTTGCAAGGCGACTCAACACACGGAAGGCGCAGGTCAGGGGAGGCTCTGCAGTCGGGTGAGTCCACACCTGAGCATTTGCAAGCAAGGCGCCGCCCATGGTTGGTTGCGGCGGATGCTTCAGCCACTCAGCGTGCCAGGGAACTTCGGTTTTGCAGCAATTCCTCAACTTTTCTTCATCATGAAATGTGGGGATTCCACCCGGGAGCACGCCTTGGCTCTGGGGTAGGCGGTGACAGATTTATTGCGTGTCCCGAGACGACAACACGCACTGTGCCACACAACGTGTACACAAGCACTATATGGACAGGCCCTAGGCGGTTCCGGCACGACCCGTACGTGTACGGCCCACTGTGCGTACTAGCGGCATCTTAGCGGTCCAACTGAGTGGTGAGCACTCCATCGAGTCTGTGTGGTGATGCTGTGGACGGCGTGTCCCCACTGGTTGGACTGTAGTTTCTTCCCTCCCTTTTTTTAATTATTACGTTATGTTTTTTTTTTTTTCATTTTCCACTCCCTTTCTTTGCCGTTTGCACTTTGCTCGCTTGCATTAAGAATGTCTTGGGGGTCTCTGGACCGAGTGCTGTAAGGAGGAGGGGGCAATCCTTCCCTATACAAATTACCACATATACTCATTTACACTTATACACATATACGCTTTCTATCAATCCCCACTATTTATATATACCGATTCAATTATATGACCATGGAAAAAACATATATACAACTTCCTCCGTATGTAACAGCTTCCCCCGGTACGGCACATAGACCGTCACGGGCTTCCCATTGACATAACTTGTGCAAGACTCCTGTTCCCTGCTAATTGCAGGGAAGAGACGGCTAATTGGAACTACACCTTCCTCACCCTCATTGTTTTCATTGTTTTCTTTTGTATTTCTATTAACCTAAGATAATTTCACTCGCTGTACTTTCTTCCCTCCCTACATCTATATGTTCCCTTATATAACTTTTATACACATGTTTTTTCCTCTCTTTTTCATCCTATACAAACATATAAGCATACCTATATACACGTATATACATACATATATATGTTTGTTTTTATATGCCGTGACTTTGTTTCTTTTTTCCCCTTTTATCTCTTTTTATCTCTTTTTATCCCTTTCTTTCTTTTTTTACTTTTTCATTTTGAATGCCCTTATGTAAGTAAATGCTTCTTACTAATAGAGGATTGTCCTTGGCAATTTCTCTCTTATCATTTTATTTTCCTCTCCCTTGTTCGTTTCATTTTATATCATTTTTCATTTCGTTTCATTTTATATCATTTTTCATTTCGTTTCATTTACTATTTTATTTTACTTTTATTTCTATTTTTGTTTCCGCTGCTCACATACACACACACACCCTGCTCTTCCAGTTGCATGACATCATTACACACTAATTGCAGTGGTGCTCCATTTGCTGTTTGCTGACACGTTTGATTTATTTCTTGTCCCTTTCCTCAAGCATCTCTTCGTTTAGGCAACACACCATCTTTATGACAAGTGTTTATTGTAATTGTGGTGTTGTGTGATGCAGCGGTAGATTGGACGTGTGTGTACACTTGCAGCAGTGCCTCGCACAAATCGTATCTCCTCCCGGGACTTGTGCATGCAAGTTCCCCAATTTTTAACCCGTGGCCTTGTCACCCGTTAAGCTGTGTCTGCTTTTCGTTTGTTTTGTCTCTTTCTCTCAAATTCCTTTTTGCTTCTACCTTCTGTTTATTGGTGCGTGTGATAGTGTTTTCCGCTATCGGAACCAGAAGACCATAAGCAAGGTAACATCTGAGGCCAACCCAATTGCCATCATTTTCTTTGTCGTGAATTGTGAAGCAAACCTCTACCAAGCGTTATTTGAATAGCGGTGTACACGATGTCCTTGAAGGAGGGAAACAGTGAAATGCGGTTGCGCGGAGCAGCGTTCTTGAAGGGCGCTGTTGATGATTTCCATGCGGGTAAATCTTCTGCTTTGTCATCTGGTAGCAGTCCTGCGCTTACTGTGTCTGTTTTTAGTACTCCGGCGTTCGGTTGTTCGACATTTGGTAACTCATCGCCGGTTTGTGGCGGTCATGAAGCCAACTACGAAGCTGTTGCGCTCCGTGATGCCCCCTTGAGCAGTCGAGGTATCGTTGCTTGGGATAGGATGAAGTGTGAGAGCTCACTTTTTGTGAAACTTCAGGCGTCTTCAGGGTTGTCCGGTACCGACTCAGAGGACATAGCTAACCCGTTAGTGGATCTTTCGGATGCTTGCGGAACAGATGCCCTTTCCGAGTTGCGTGAGGAACATCAACATATTTCTTCTGTTGCCTCTGAAAAGCCTTTGACCCTTCACGATGTGCCGGAATCCGTCCTGTATGGTGCCATTCCATACCTTTCTCTTCCAGACGTCATTGCCTTATCACGGACATGTAAGAAGTTTCACAAACTGGTGCAGGGATACTTTGCAGTGAATGAGCATGGCGTGATGAGCATCCCCGCCTTTGACACCCGCAGCTTCATGCAGTACCGTCCAGAGAGGAAACCTCCGGTAACGAAGGCCTCATCTATGGAACCCGCAACGAAAGCTTCGGACGTGAAGCCCATCCGTCTGTTTTTTGGCCAGCAACGACGGGACCCACACCCCTCAGCTCTACGGCGTCTGCTGCGCTTCATTGCACCTGACCTTGTGATTGCTCACATGGAGGCTCACACGAACCCGGTTAACGGTCGGGGCAAAGGCTGAGCGTGGGTGTTCGCCCTGTCACAATTGGATGCGGAGCGACTGTTACGACTCAGTGGGCGTATCTTCCTTGACATAAATTCTAATGGTGAGGAGGTATACCTGTTCGCTCCCCCTAACTGCCGAGAGTGGTTGAATGAGCACGCGGAGTGTGCAGTCGCTTCCGCAGTTCGTCCAAGTCACTTGCCACGACAGCCGATGGTTGTGGAAGCCCCCAGGAAGTCGAGTGCCAAAGTGGAGAAGGGGTTGGAACAATGTGTGCGTCCCCATCCACAACATCGCGGTGTTACGGAGCAGCAGGCACCCGTCGCGGCGGCCCAGCAGATGCCCGACTCTGTGGAACCATTGGTACGAGTTGGGTCTCCACAGGATGAGGGCCTGCAGCAGCAGGAGCGGCCGTCCGAGGCGTGGACGACCAGCAATCATTTGCAAGGCGACTCAACACACGGAAGGCGCAGGTCAGGGGAGGCTCTGCAGTCGGGTGAGTCCACACCTGAGCGTTTGCAAGCAAGGCGCCGCCCATGGTTGGTTGCGGCGGATGCTTCAGCCACTCAGCGTGCCAGGGAACTTCGGTTTTGCAGCAATTCCTCAACTTTTCTTCATCATGAAATGTGGGGATTCCACCCGGGAGCACGCCTTGGCTCTGGGGTAGGCGGTGACAGATTTATTGCGTGTCCCGAGACGACAACACGCACTGTGCCACACAACGTGTACACAAGCACTATATGGACAGGCCCTAGGCGGTTCCGGCACGACCCGTACGTGTACGGCCCACTGTGCGTACTAGCGGCATCTTAGCGGTCCAACTGAGTGGTGAGCACTCCATCGAGTCTGTGTGGTGATGCTGTGGACGGCGTGTCCCCACTGGTTGGACTGTAGTTTCTTCCCTCCCTTTTTTTTATTATTACGTTATGTTTTTTTTTTTTCATTTTCCACTCCCTTTCTTTGCCGTTTGCACTTTGCTCGCTTGCATTAAGGATGTCTTGGGGGTCTCTGGACCGAGTGCTGTAAGGAGGAGGGGGCAATCCTTCCCTATACAAATTACCACATATACTCATTTACACTTATACACATATACGCTTTCTATCAATCCCCACTATTTATATATACCGATTCAATTATATGACCATGGAAAAAACATATATACAACTTCCTCCGTATGTAACAGCTTCCCCCGGTACGGCACATAGACCGTCACGGGCTTCCCATTGACATAACTTGTGCAAGACTCCTGTTCCCTGCTAATTGCAGGGAAGAGACGGCTAATTGGAACTACACCTTCCTCACCCTCATTGTTTTCATTGTTTTCTTTTGTATTTCTATTAACCTAAGATAATTTCACTCGCTGTACTTTCTTCCCTCCCTACATCTATATGTTCCCTTATATAACTTTTATACACATGTTTTTTCCTCTCTTTTTCATCCTATACAAACATATAAGCATACCTATATACACGTATATACATACATATATATGTTTGTTTTTATATGCCGTGACTTTGTTTCTTTTTTCCCCCTTTTATCTCTTTTTATCCCTTTCTTTCTTTTTTTACTTTTTCATTTTGAATGCCCTTATGTAAGTAAATGCTTCTTACTAATAGAGGATTGTCCTTGGCAATTTCTCTCTTATCATTTTATTTTCCTCTCCCTTGTTCGTTTCATTTTATATCATTTTTCATTTCGTTTCATTTACTATTTTATTTTACTTTTATTTCTATTTTTGTTTCCGCTGCTCACATACACACACACACCCTGCTCTTCCAGTTGCATGACATCATTACACACTAATTGCAGTGGTGCTCCATTTGCTGTTTGCTGACACGTTTGATTTATTTCTTGTCCCTTTCCTCAAGCATCTCTTCGTTTAGGCAACACACCATCTTTATGACAAGTGTTTATTGTAATTGTGGTGTTGTGTGATGCAGCGGTAGATTGGACGTGTGTGTACACTTGCAGCAGTGCCTCGCACAAATCGTATCTCCTCCCGGGACTTGTGCATGCAAGTTCCCCAATTTTTAACCCGTGGCCTTGTCACCCGTTACGCTGTGTCTGCTTTTCGTTTGTTTTGTCTCTTTCTCTCAAATTCCTTTTTGCTTCTACCTTCTGTTTATTGATGCGTGTGATAGTGTTTTCCGCTATCGGAACCAGAAGACCATAAGCAAGGTAACATCTGAGGCCAACCCAATTGCCATCATTTTCTTTGTCGTGAATTGTGAAGCAAACCTCTACCAAGCGTTATTTGAATAGCGGTGTACACGATGTCCTTGAAGGAGGGAAACAGTGAAATGCGGTTGAGCGGAGCAGCGTTCTTGAAGGGCGCTGTTGATGATTTCCATGCGGGTAAATCTTCTGCTTTGTCATCTGGTAGCAGTCCTGCGCTTACTGTGTCTGTTTTTAGTACTCCGGCGTTCGGTTGTTCGACATTTGGTAACTCATCGCCGGTTTGTGGCGGTCATGAAGCCAACTACGAAGCTGTTGCGCTCCGTGATGCCCCCTTGAGCAGTCGAGGTATCGTTGCTTGGGATAGGATGAAGTGTGAGAGCTCACTTTTTGTGAAACTTCAGGCGTCTTCAGGGTTGTCCGGTACCGACTCAGAGGACATAGCTAACCCGTTAGTGGATCTTTCGGATGCTTGCGGAACAGATGCCCTTTCCGAGTTGCGTGAGGAACATCAACATGTTTCTTCTGTTGCCTCTGAAAAGCCTTTGACCCTTCACGATGTGCCGGAATCCGTCCTGTATGGTGCCATTCCATACCTTTCCCTTCCAGACGTCATTGCCTTATCACGGACATGTAAGAAGTTTCACAAACTGGTGCAGGGATACTTTGCAGTGAATGAGCATGGCGTGATGAGCATCCCCGCCTTTGACACCCGCAGCTTCATGCAGTACCGTCCAGAGAGGAAACCTCCGGTAACGAAGGTCACAGCTGCGGGACCCGCCCCTAAAATTCCTGGTGTGAAACCCATCCGTCTGTTTTTTGGCCAGCAACGACGCGACGTTTATCCCTCAGCTCTACGGCGTCTGCTGCGCTTCATTGCACCTGACCTTGTTATCACTCACATGGAGGCTCACGTGAATGAGGCAACTGGTCGGGGCAAAGGCTGCGCGTGGGTTATTGTTCCTTCAGTGTTGGAGGCGAAACGACTGTTACGACTCAGTGGGCGTATCTTCCTTGACATAAATTCTAATGGTGAGGAGGTATACCTGTTCGCTCCCCCTAACTGCCGAGAGTGGTTAAGTGAGTACGCCGACTACGTTGTCTCCTCAACAACTCGTGCAAGCCATCTTCCGTACTTACCAATGGTTGTTGGAGTACCGAAGAAGGAGTGTATATATGTACGTGAGCTTTTGGCACCTTATATTTATGATCCCAATCGCGGTGACTGTCCGCCATATGCCGACGCGGTTTCGGAGTTTAAGGGCTTATTGGAGGATCATGCGTCACTTCCAGTATCTTCCGCCGTATCGGGCATTATTCCTCCTTTTGCTTCTGTTCCTCCTATGGTGCAGACTTGCATGTTTTCTTCCTCTTTTGATCGTAGAGAATACTTTGAAGCTCCCAACGTTTATACCAGCACGGTGTGGACTGGCTTCAGTCGGTACCGCCATGATCCGTATGTGTTTGATCCACTACGGGAGCCAACGAACATGTTACCGCTGCATGAAGTGGATTACGCTGAGATGTAGTGACTTCTCTTTTTGTTGATTCGCTGCGAAAATTTTCATATATTAGTGTTTCTTATGCTTCGGTATGAAAGTTTTTTCTCTGTCGTAATGATTCGTTACGACTATTGCAGCTGAGTCATTGAGTTTGTTCTCGGTGCGCGTGCCTTTGTGTGTTTTATATCTTCTTGTTTTACTTATGCTCGGAAGTGCATCTTTCTTTCATGTATGACGGAGTGTTCGTCTCTCTGTACGGTACTTTCTTGCTGGATGGAATGCAGTCTTTCCCTCCTTTTCCTTCTTTTTTTTTTAATTTTTTTTTCTCTTCATTTATATTTTGTGTGTGTGTTTTTTTTTTATTATTTATATTATTTGATTGGAATGAAAGAGGCGCTCGCTTGGATGGGATAGTGTTGGGAGAGGTGTTTTGCTGTTCCCTTTCTCTTCTTTTTTTTTTTGTTCGTGGGGCTGTTTGGAAGGCGGGAAATAATATAATGATGAAAATTGTATAATGATGCAGTTTTATACCAGTTTATGAAAAAAAAAAAAGGAGGAAGAAAAGTCGGGGAATGGAAGTGAAAAAGAAAAAATATAACAAAAGAAAAAGCATGCGCACATTTGCGTATGTATGATGATGTCTTATTATTGCTATTATTTTGTGTCTACCATCTTTGCTCGATTTTCTTTTCTCATCTTTGCTTTCGCTACATTTACTGAACTGTTTTTCTCTTATACACAAATATAAGTAAATATTTAAATATACCTTCATGAGAAAAGAGAAAAAAGAAAATGAAGCGAAAGAAACCGAAGCGAAAAAATGTTTCGCCTCCGCTTTCATTTTTCTGCATCCTCCTTTCTCTCTGTTTTTATATCTTTTTGATATATATATATATATTTATGTGTGTACGATGCAGCAGTCGGATACGTTTTGCTAATGCAGAACTGAGAGAGCAGGTTCCATTATTATTATTATTAATATTCTTATTATTAATGATTTTAGTGGGAAACTCTTCTTTCTTTTTTTTTTTTGTTCCCGTCGCAAAAGAAACAGGGAAATAATTGTGTGAAAAGGAAAAAATAAATAAATAAATGAATAGTTGGAAGTGCATGGCCTTCTGTTTTCCTCACTGGAGTTCATTTGTTAGTCTCTTCATTTGTTCACCTAATGCAAAACTCAAAAAAAAAAAGCAAGAAATGAACAAAAGAGAGGGGGAAAAAAATGAGGGAAAAATAACTTGTTTTTGGGAGCAATTGGGACGTGTGCGACGGGGAGCTGAGCTGTTGGAATTTCATTTTATATTTGATTTTTCCAATTCACTTGACTTCATGTTAAGTCGGATTTCGGCTGCAGCAGTTTTATTTCATTTCATCTTTTTTGTGTGCTTTTTTTTTTCTCCCCTCCTTTTCACCCTTCCATTCTTTCATCTTTTATTATTTTCATTATTACTTTGAGTGTAATTCTGCATCATATGTATATATATATAAATATATTTACATACATATATTTGTTATTTCATTTTATTCTCCCGCTTTCCAAACAGTTTTTTTTGTTTGCGCGTGTTCTTGCGAGTTTTATCATCAGTTTTATTATTATTATTATTGATGGTGTTTTCGTTTTTTTTTTGTACTAAGTTTATAGAGTTATGGGAGGGAAAATGAAGGCACAAAAAGCAGAAAGAAAGAGGAAAAAAAAAAAGAAAAGAAAATGAAGCTGAAATGATTTCGAGTGAAAATTTTTTTCTTTTATTTTCTTTTTTTGCTCGTTTTTATTTCGTTTTGTTGGGTATTAATAAAATATTTGTTGCTATTATCTACAGAGAAGCAAACAAATATTTATTATTAATCTGTTCTTTCTTCTTTTTTTTCTTTTTGTGCCTTTTGAGTGGGCTTATATTATTCTTAATATCACTTCTCCCGATTATTATTATTATTATTATTATCATTATTATTATCCGCCAGTGAGTCGCCATCATTATTCATTTTTCATCCATCTCAAGAAGAGAAAACAAAACAAGACAACAGTAATGAAATCAATTTAGCAAAAAAAAAAAGTGAAAATCGAAAAAAAAAAATCGAAACATAAAAGAATATGGAAAAAAAAAAAGAAGAGAAAATAATTATTAAAAAAAAAAGAAGGAAGGGAGAGGAGGTATTTGCTCCTTTTTGTTTTTGTTTTTGTTTTTTTTTCCCACCCACACACGCTTAAAAGTTTGTATGACGTGCAGTCGTATGGCTGTAATTTTTCTGTTGTGCATTCTTTTGGTTTGTCTTCTTTTTTTTTTTTCCTCCTCCCCCTCCCCCCCCAATAATCTTCGTATTCTAGTTGTTTCTAATTATTCTCATATAAAATATATAAATATATAAATGAATATATAAATGAAAGGTTAAATATTTATATATATAAATATATATTTAATCAGATGTACAGATGTATGATTGCGTGTTGCTGATGAGTAGCCGCATATTTAATGTGTGGCGGGAGAGGTGATGAATCACTATTTGGCACGTGCGAAAGCGAAATGACGGTTTTCTTTTTATTATTATTATTATTATTGATGTTTTTTGTTTTGTTGCCTCTCTGATGTATTTCACCGTCATACCACCTTGTTCATTTTTTATATTTAT
>NC_026734.1:694851-699795 GCF_000210295.1 Trypanosoma brucei gambiense DAL972
TGGGGTTTCCCAAGGTGGGACGTAGATTTTCTCCTCCCTTTTTTATATATACGGAAGGTTTTTTTTTTCATTTCACTCCCTTTTTTGCCGTTTGCACTTTGCTCGCTTGCATTAAGGATGTCTTGGGGGTCTCTGGACCGAGTGCTGTAAGGAGGAGGGGGCAATCCTTCCCTATACAAATTACCACATATACTCATTTACACTTATACACATATACGCTTTCTATCAATCCCCACTATTTATATATACCGATTCAATTATATGACCATGGAAAAAACATATATACAACTTCCTCCGTATGTAACAGCTTCCCCCGGTACGGCACATAGACCGTCACGGGCTTCCCATTGACATAACTTGTGCAAGACTCCTGTTCCCTGCTAATTGCAGGGAAGAGACGGCTAATTGGAACTACACCTTCCTCACCCTCATTGTTTTCATTGTTTTCTTTTGTATTTCTATTAACCTAAGATAATTTCACTCGCTGTACTTTCTTCCCTCCCTACATCTATATGTTCCCTTATATAACTTTTATACACATGTTTTTTCCTCTCTTTTTCATCCTATACAAACATATAAGCATACCTATATACACGTATATACATACATATATATGTTTGTTTTTATATGCCGTGACTTTGTTTCTTTTTTCCCCTTTTATCTCTTTTTATCTCTTTTTATCCCTTTCTTTCTTTTTTTACTTTTTCATTTTGAATGCCCTTATGTAAGTAAATGCTTCTTACTAATAGAGGATTGTCCTTGGCAATTTCTCTCTTATCATTTTATTTTCCTCTCCCTTGTTCGTTTCATTTTATATCATTTTTCATTTCGTTCCATTTTATATCATTTTTCATTTCGTTTCATTTACTATTTTATTTTACTTTTATTTCTATTTTTGTTTCCGCTGCTCACATACACACACACACCCTGCTCTTCCAGTTGCATGACATCATTACACACTAATTGCAGTGGTGCTCCATTTGCTGTTTGCTGACACGTTTGATTTATTTCTTGTCCCTTTCCTCAAGCATCTCTTCGTTTAGGCAACACACCATCTTTATGACAAGTGTTTATTGTAATTGTGGTGTTGTGTGATGCAGCGGTAGATTGGACGTGTGTGTACACTTGCAGCAGTGCCTCGCACAAATCGTATCTCCTCCCGGGACTTGTGCATGCAAGTTCCCCAATTTTTAACCCGTGGCCTTGTCACCCGTTACGCTGTGTCTGCTTTTCGTTTGTTTTGTCTCTTTCTCTCAAATTCCTTTTTGCTTCTACCTTCTGTTTATTGATGCGTGTGATAGTGTTTTCCGCTATCGGAACCAGAAGACCATAAGCAAGGTAACATCTGAGGCCAACCCAATTGCCATCATTTTCTTTGTCGTGAATTGTGAAGCAAACCTTTACCAAGCGTTATTTGAATAGCGGTGTACACGATGTTTTTGAAGGAGGAAAACAGTGAAATGCGGTTGAGCGGAGCTACGTTCTTGAAGGGCGCTGTTGATGATTTCAATGCATGTGAGTCCCCTGTTTTATCATCCGGAAGCAGTTTGGTTCTTACAAGTCCTGCTCTGAGCACCTCAGACACGTGCCGATCTGTGATGCGTGAAACCGTCCCTTCCGTTTGTACTGGCGCAGGCCTCAGCAGTCGCTGCTCAACTGATTGCACTGTGCTGAAGTGTGTGAACCCGCTGCATGTTAAGTTCCAGGAGCCGTCAGGGTTGTCAGGGGCTGATTCAGTGGACTCGTTTGACTCGTTGGGTGACCTTTCCGAGTTGCATGAGGAACATCAACATGTTTCTTCTGTTGCCTCTGAAAAGCCTTTGACCCTTCACGATGTGCCGGAATCCGTCCTGTATGGTGCCATTCCATACCTTTCTCTTCCAGACGTCATTGCCTTATCACGGACATGTAAGAAGTTTCACAAACTGGTGCAGGGATACTTTGCAGTGAATGAGCATGGC
Organism: Trypanosoma brucei gambiense DAL972; assembly: GCF_000210295.1. Taxonomy (NCBI): domain Eukaryota; phylum Euglenozoa; class Kinetoplastea; order Trypanosomatida; family Trypanosomatidae; genus Trypanosoma; species Trypanosoma brucei. Next base: position 696,813 of record NC_026734.1, read on the forward strand.
GTGATGAGCATCCCCGCCTTTGACACCCGCAGCTTCATGCAGTACCGTCCAGAGAGGAAACCTCCGGTAACGAAGGCCTCATCTATGGAACCCGCAACGAAAGCTTCGGACGTGAAGCCCATCCGTCTGTTTTTTGGCCAGCAACGACGGGACCCACACCCCTCAGCTCTACGGCGTCTGCTGCGCTTCATTGCACCTGACCTTGTGATTGCTCACATGGAGGCTCACACGAACCCGGTTAACGGTCGGGGCAAAGGCTGCGCGTGGGTGTTCGCCCTGTCACAATTGGATGCGGAGCGACTGTTACGACTCAGTGGGCGTATCTTCCTTGACATAAATTCTAATGGTGAGGAGGTATACCTGTTCGCTCCCCCTAACTGCCGAGAGTGGTTGAATGAGCACGCGGAGTGTGCAGTCGCTTCCGCAGTTCGTCCAAGTCACTTGCCACGACAGCCGATGGTTGTGGAAGCCCCCAGGAAGTCGAGTGCCAAAGTGGAGAAGGGGTTGGAACAATGTGTGCGTCCCCATCCACAACATCGCGGTGTTACGGAGCAGCAGGCACCCGTCGCGGCGGCCCAGCAGATGCCCGACTCTGTGGAACCATTGGTACGAGTTGGGTCTCCACAGGATGAGGGCCTGCAGCAGCAGGAGCGGCCGTCCGAGGCGTGGACGACCAGCAATCATTTGCAAGGCGACTCAACACACGGAAGGCGCAGGTCAGGGGAGGCTCTGCAGTCGGGTGAGTCCACACCTGAGCGTTTGCAAGCAAGGCGCCGCCCATGGTTGGTTGCGGCGGATGCTTCAGCCACTCAGCGTGCCAGGGAACTTCGGTTTTGCAGCAATTCCTCAACTTTTCTTCATCATGAAATGTGGGGATTCCACCCGGGAGCACGCCTTGGCTCTGGGGTAGGCGGTGACAGATTTATTGCGTGTCCCGAGACGACAACACGCACTGTGCCACACAACGTGTACACAAGCACTATATGGACAGGCCCTAGGCGGTTCCGGCACGACCCGTACGTGTACGGCCCACTGTGCGTACTAGCGGCATCTTAGCGGTCCAACTGAGTGGTGAGCACTCCATCGAGTCTGTGTGGTGATGCTGTGGACGGCGTGTCCCCACTGGTTGGACTGTAGTTTCTTCCCTCCCTTTTTTTAATTATTACGTTATGTTTTTTTTTTTTTCATTTTCCACTCCCTTTCTTTGCCGTTTGCACTTTGCTCGCTTGCATTAAGGATGTCTTGGGGGTCTCTGGACCGAGTGCTGTAAGGAGGAGGGGGCAATCCTTCCCTATACAAATTACCACATATACTCATTTACACTTATACACATATACGCTTTCTATCAATCCCCACTATTTATATATACCGATTCAATTATATGACCATGGAAAAAACATATATACAACTTCCTCCGTATGTAACAGCTTCCCCCGGTACGGCACATAGACCGTCACGGGCTTCCCATTGACATAACTTGTGCAAGACTCCTGTTCCCTGCTAATTGCAGGGAAGAGACGGCTAATTGGAACTACACCTTCCTCACCCTCATTGTTTTCATTGTTTTCTTTTGTATTTCTATTAACCTAAGATAATTTCACTCGCTGTACTTTCTTCCCTCCCTACATCTATATGTTCCCTTATATAACTTTTATACACATGTTTTTTCCTCTCTTTTTCATCCTATACAAACATATAAGCATACCTATATACACGTATATACATACATATATATGTTTGTTTTTTATAGCCCGGGACTTTGTTTCTTTTTTCCCCTTTTAACCCTTTTTACCCTTTTTTACCCTTTCTTCTTTTTTNCCTTTCCAATNNGAAAGCCTTAGGTAAGTAAATGCTTCTAATAATGGAAGAGTGTCCCTGGCAATTTCCCTTCTATTCATTTTAATTTCCTCTCCCCTGGTTCGTTCAATTTAATATCATTTTCCATTTCGTTTCATTAACTATTTTATTTTACCTTTATTTCTATTTTTGTTTCCGCTGCTCACATACACACACACACCCTGCTCTTCCAGTTGCATGACATCATTACACACTAATTGCAGTGGTGCTCCATTTGCTGTTTGCTGACACGTTTGATTTATTTTTTGTCCCTTTTCTCAAGCATCTCTTCGTTTAGGCAACACACCATCTTTATGACAAGTGTTTATTGTAATTGTGGTGTTGTGTGATGCAGCGGTAGATTGGACGTGTGTGTACACTTGCAGCAGTGCCTCGCACAAATCGTATCTCCTCCCGGGACTTGTGCATGCAAGTTCCCCAATTTTTAACCCGTGGCCTTGTCACCCGTTACGCTGTGTCTGCTTTTCGTTTGTTTTGTCTCTTTCTCTCAAATTCCTTTTTGCTTCTACCTTCTGTTTATTGATGCGTGTGATAGTGTTTTCCGCTATCGGAACCAGAAGACCATAAGCAAGGTAACATCTGAGGCCAACCCAATTGCCATCATTTTCTTTGTCGTGAATTGTGAAGCAAACCTTTACCAAGCGTTATTTGAATAGCGGTGTACACGATGTTTTTGAAGGAGGAAAACAGTGAAATGCGGTTGAGCGGAGCTACGTTCTTGAAGGGCGCTGTTGATGATTTCAATGCATGTGAGTCCCCTGTTTTATCATCCGGAAGCAGTTTGGTTCTTACAAGTCCTGCTCTGAGCACCTCAGACACGTGCCGATCTGTGATGCGTGAAACCGTCCCTTCCGTTTGTACTGGCGCAGGCCTCAGCAGTCGCTGCTCAACTGATTGCACTGTGCTGAAGTGTGTGAACCCGCTGCATGTTAAGTTCCAGGAGCCGTCAGGGTTGTCAGGGGCTGATTCAGTGGACTCGTTTGACTCGTTGGGTGACCTTTCCGAGTTGCATGAGGAACATCAACATGTTTCTTCTGTTGCCTCTGAAAAGCCTTTGACCCTTCACGATGTGCCGGAATCCGTCCTGTATGGTGCCATTCCATACCTTTCTCTTCCAGACGTCATT
>NC_026734.1:699895-707897 GCF_000210295.1 Trypanosoma brucei gambiense DAL972
GTTTGCTCCCTACATATATATGTTCCCTTATATAACTTTTATACACATGTTTTTTCCTCTCTTTTTCATCCTATACAAACATATAAGCATACCTATATACACGTATATACATACATATATATGTTTGTTTTTATATGCCGTGACTTTGTTTCTTTTTTCCCCTTTTATCTCTTTTTATCTCTTTTTATCCCTTTCTTTCTTTTTTTACTTTTTCATTTTGAATGCCCTTATGTAAGTAAATGCTTCTTACTAATAGAGGATTGTCCTTGGCAATTTCTCTCTTATCATTTTATTTTCCTCTCCCTTGTTCGTTTCATTTTATATCATTTTTCATTTCGTTTCATTTTATATCATTTTTCATTTCGTTTCATTTACTATTTTATTTTACTTTTATTTCTATTTTTGTTTCCGCTGCTCACATACACACACACACCCTGCTCTTCCAGTTGCATGACATCATTACACACTAATTGCAGTGGTGCTCCATTTGCTGTTTGCTGACACGTTTGATTTATTTCTTGTCCCTTTCCTCAAGCATCTCTTCGTTTAGGCAACACACCATCTTTATGACAAGTGTTTATTGTAATTGTGGTGTTGTGTGATGCAGCGGTAGATTGGACGTGTGTGTACACTTGCAGCAGTGCCTCGCACAAATCGTATCTCCTCCCGGGACTTGTGCATGCAAGTTCCCCAATTTTTAACCCGTGGCCTTGTCACCCGTTACGCTGTGTCTGCTTTTCGTTTGTTTTGTCTCTTTCTCTCAAATTCCTTTTTGCTTCTACCTTCTGCTTATTGATGCGTGTGATAGTGTTTTCCGCTATCGGAACCAGAAGACCATAAGCAAGGTAACATCTGAGGCCAACCCAATTGCCATCATTTTCTTTGTCGTGAATTGTGAAGCAAACCTTTACCAAGCGTTATTTGAATAGCGGTGTACACGATGTTTTTGAAGGAGGGAAACAGTGAAATGCGGTTGAGCGGAGCTACGTTCTTGAAGGGCGCTGTTGATGATTTCAATGCATGTGAGTCCCCTGTTTTATCATCCGGAAGCAGTTTGGTTCTTACAAGTCCTGCTCTGAGCACCTCAGACACGTGCCGATCTGTGATGCGTGAAACCGTCCCTTCCGTTTGTACTGGCGCAGGCCTCAGCAGTCGCTGCTCAACTGATTGCACTGTGCTGAAGTGTGTGAACCCGCTGCATGTTAAGTTCCAGGAGCCGTCAGGGTTGTCAGGGGCTGATTCAGTGGACTCGTTTGACTCGTTGGGTGACCTTTCCGAGTTGCACGAGGAACATCAACATGTTTCTTCTGTTGCCTCTGAAAAGCCTTTGACCCTTCACGATGTGCCGGAATCCGTCCTGTATGGTGCCATTCCATACCTTTCTCTTCCAGACGTCATTGCCTTATCACGGACATGTAAGAAGTTTCACAAACTGGTGCAGGGATACTTTGCAGTGAATGAGCATGGCGTGATGAGCATCCCCGCCTTTGACACCCGCAGCTTCATGCAGTACCGTCCAGAGAGGAAACCTCCGGTAACGAAGGCCTCATCTATGGAACCCGAAACGAAAGCTTCGGACGTGAAGCCCATCCGTCTGTTTTTTGGCCAGCAACGACGGGACCCACACCCCTCAGCTCTACGGCGTCTGCTGCGCTTCATTGCACCTGACCTTGTGATTGCTCACATGGAGGCTCACACGAACCCGGTTAACGGTCGGGGCAAAGGCTGCGCGTGGGTGTTCGCCCTGTCACAATTGGATGCGGAGCGACTGTTACGACTCAGTGGGCGTATCTTCCTTGACATAAATTCTAATGGTGAGGAGGTATACCTGTTCGCTCCCCCTAACTGCCGAGAGTGGTTGAATGAGCACGCGGAGTGTGCAGTCGCTTCCGCAGTTCGTCCAAGTCACTTGCCACGACAGCCGATGGTTGTGGAAGCCCCCAGGAAGTCGAGTGCCAAAGTGGAGAAGGGGTTGGAACAATGTGTGCGTCCCCATCCACAACATCGCGGTGTTACGGAGCAGCAGGCACCCGTCGCGGCGGCCCAGCAGATGCCCGACTCTGTGGAACCATTGGTACGAGTTGGGTCTCCACAGGATGAGGGCCTGCAGCAGCAGGAGCGGCCGTCCGAGGCGTGGACGACCAGCAATCATTTGCAAGGCGACTCAACACACGGAAGGCGCAGGTCAGGGGAGGCTCTGCAGTCGGGTGAGTCCACACCTGAGCGTTTGCAAGCAAGGCGCCGCCCATGGTTGGTTGCGGCGGATGCTTCAGCCACTCAGCGTGCCAGGGAACTTCGGTTTTGCAGCAATTCCTCAACTTTTCTTCATCATGAAATGTGGGGATTCCACCCGGGAGCACGCCTTGGCTCTGGGGTAGGCGGTGACAGATTTATTGCGTGTCCCGAGACGACAACACGCACTGTGCCACACAACGTGTACACAAGCACTATATGGACAGGCCCTAGGCGGTTCCGGCACGACCCGTACGTGTACGGCCCACTGTGCGTACTAGCGGCATCTTAGCGGTCCAACTGAGTGGTGAGCACTCCATCGAGTCTGTGTGGTGATGCTGTGGACGGCGTGTCCCCACTGGTTGGACTGTAGTTTCTTCCCTCCCTTTTTTTTATTATTACGTTATGTTTTTTTTTTTTCATTTTCCACTCCCTTTCTTTGCCGTTTGCACTTTGCTCGCTTGCATTAAGAATGTCTTGGGGGTCTCTGGACCGAGTGCTGTAAGGAGGAGGGGGCAATCCTTCCCTATACAAATTACCACATATACTCATTTACACTTATACACATATACGCTTTCTATCAATCCCCACTATTTATATATACCGATTCAATTATATGACCATGGAAAAAACATATATACAACTTCCTCCGTATGTAACAGCTTCCCCCGGTACGGCACATAGACCGTCACGGGCTTCCCATTGACATAACTTGTGCAAGACTCCTGTTCCCTGCTAATTGCAGGGAAGAGACGGCTAATTGGAACTACACCTTCCTCACCCTCATTGTTTTCATTGTTTTCTTTTGTATTTCTATTAACCTAAGATAATTTCACTCGCTGTACTTTCTTCCCTCCCTACATCTATATGTTCCCTTATATAACTTTTATACACATGTTTTTTCCTCTCTTTTTCATCCTATACAAACATATAAGCATACCTATATACACGTATATACATACATATATATGTTTGTTTTTATATGCCGTGACTTTGTTTCTTTTTTCCCCTTTTATCTCTTTTTTATCTCTTTTTATCCCTTTCTTTCTTTTTTTACTTTTTCATTTTGAATGCCCTTATGTAAGTAAATGCTTCTTACTAATAGAGGATTGTCCTTGGCAATTTCTCTCTTATCATTTTATTTTCCTCTCCCTTGTTCGTTTCATTTTATATCATTTTTCATTTCGTTTCATTTTATATCATTTTTCATTTCGTTTCATTTACTATTTTATTTTACTTTTATTTCTATTTTTGTTTCCGCTGCTCACATACACACACACACCCTGCTCTTCCAGTTGCATGACATCATTACACACTAATTGCAGTGGTGCTCCATTTGCTGTTTGCTGACACGTTTGATTTATTTCTTGTCCCTTTCCTCAAGCATCTCTTCGTTTAGGCAACACACCATCTTTATGACAAGTGTTTATTGTAATTGTGGTGTTGTGTGATGCAGCGGTAGATTGGACGTGTGTGTACACTTGCAGCAGTGCCTCGCACAAATCGTATCTCCTCCCGGGACTTGTGCATGCAAGTTCCCCAATTTTTAACCCGTGGCCTTGTCACCCGTTACGCTGTGTCTGCTTTTCGTTTGTTTTGTCTCTTTCTCTCAAATTCCTTTTTGCTTCTACCTTCTGTTTATTGATGCGTGTGATAGTGTTTTCCGCTATCGGAACCAGAAGACCATAAGCAAGGTAACATCTGAGGCCAACCCAATTGCCATCATTTTCTTTGTCGTGAATTGTGAAGCAAACCTTTACCAAGCGTTATTTGAATAGCGGTGTACACGATGTTTTTGAAGGAGGGAAACAGTGAAATGCGGTTGAGCGGAGCTACGTTCTTGAAGGGCGCTGTTGATGATTTCAATGCATGTGAGTCCCCTGTTTTATCATCCGGAAGCAGTTTGGTTCTTACAAGTCCTGCTCTGAGCACCTCAGACACGTGCCGATCTGTGATGCGTGAAACCGTCCCTTCCGTTTGTACTGGCACAGGCCTCAGCAGTCGCTGCTCAACTGATTGCACTGTGCTGAAGTGTGTGAACCCGCTGCATGTTAAGTTCCAGGAGCCGTCAGGGTTGTCAGGGGCTGATTCAGTGGACTCGTTTGACTCGTTGGGTGACCTTTCCGAGTTGCATGAGGAACATCAACATGTTTCTTCTGTTGCCTCTGAAAAGCCTTTGACCCTTCACGATGTGCCGGAATCCGTCCTGTATGGTGCCATTCCATACCTTTCTCTTCCAGACGTCATTGCCTTATCACGGACATGTAAGAAGTTTCACAAACTGGTGCAGGGATACTTTGCAGTGAATGAGCATGGCGTGATGAGCATCCCCGCCTTTGACACCCGCAGCTTCATGCAGTACCGTCCAGAGAGGAAACCTCCGGTAACGAAGGCCTTATCTATGGAACCCGCAACGAAAGCTTCGGACGTGAAACCCATCCGTCTGTTTTTTGGCCAGCAACGACGGGACCCACACCCCTCAGCTCTACGGCGTCTGCTGCGCTTCATTGCACCTGACCTTGTGATTGCTCACATGGAGGCTCACACGAACCCGGTTGACGGTCGGGGCAAAGGCTGCGCGTGGGTGTTCGCCCTGTCACAATTGGATGCGGAGCGACTGTTACGACTCAGTGGGCGTATCTTCCTTGACATAAATTCTAATGGTGAGGAGGTATACCTGTTCGCTCCCCCTAACTGCCGAGAGTGGTTGAATGAGCACGCGGAGTGTGCAGTCGCTTCCGCAGTTCGTCCAAGTCACTTGCCACGACAGCCGATGGTTGTGGAAGCCCCCAGGAAGTCGAGTGCCAAAGTGGAGAAGGGGTTGGAACAATGTGTGCGTCCCCATCCACAACATCGCGGTGTTACGGAGCAGCAGGCACCCGTCGCGGCGGCCCAGCAGATGCCCGACTCTGTGGAACCATTGGTACGAGTTGGGTCTCCACAGGATGAGGGCCTGCAGCAGCAGGAGCGGCCGTCCGAGGCGTGGACGACCAGCAATCATTTGCAAGGCGACTCAACACACGGAAGGCGCAGGTCAGGGGAGGCTCTGCAGTCGGGTGAGTCCACACCTGAGCGTTTGCAAGCAAGGCGCCGCCCATGGTTGGTTGCGGCGGATGCTTCAGCCACTCAGCGTGCCAGGGAACTTCGGTTTTGCAGCAATTCCTCAACTTTTCTTCATCATGAAATGTGGGGATTCCACCCGGGAGCACGCCTTGGCTCTGGGGTAGGCGGTGACAGATTTATTGCGTGTCCCGAGACGACAACACGCACTGTGCCACACAACGTGTACACAAGCACTATATGGACAGGCCCTAGGCGGTTCCGGCACGACCCGTACGTGTACGGCCCACTGTGCGTACTAGCGGCATCTTAGCGGTCCAACTGAGTGGTGAGCACTCCATCGAGTCTGTGTGGTGATGCTGTGGACGGCGTGTCCCCACTGGTTGGACTGTAGTTTCTTCCCTCCCTTTTTTTAATTATTACGTTATGTTTTTTTTTTTTTCATTTTCCACTCCCTTTCTTTGCCGTTTGCACTTTGCTCGCTTGCATTAAGGATGTCTTGGGGGTCTCTGGACCGAGTGCTGTAAGGAGGAGGGGGCAATCCTTCCCTATACAAATTACCACATATACTCATTTACACTTATACACATATACGCTTTCTATCAATCCCCACTATTTATATATACCGATTCAATTATATGACCATGGAAAAAACATATATACAACTTCCTCCGTATGTAACAGCTTCCCCCGGTACGGCACATAGACCGTCACGGGCTTCCCATTGACATAACTTGTGCAAGACTCCTGTTCCCTGCTAATTGCAGGGAAGAGACGGCTAATTGGAACTACACCTTCCTCACCCTCATTGTTTTCATTGTTTTCTTTTGTATTTCTATTAACCTAAGATAATTTCACTCGCTGTACTTTCTTCCCTCCCTACATCTATATGTTCCCTTATATAACTTTTATACACATGTTTTTTCCTCTCTTTTTCATCCTATACAAACATATAAGCATACCTATATACACGTATATACATACATATATATGTTTGTTTTTATATGCCGTGACTTTGTTTCTTTTTTCCCCTTTTATCTCTTTTTATCTCTTTTTATCCCTTTCTTTCTTTTTTTACTTTTTCATTTTGAATGCCCTTATGTAAGTAAATGCTTCTTACTAATAGAGGATTGTCCTTGGCAATTTCTCTCTTATCATTTTATTTTCCTCTCCCTTGTTCGTTTCATTTTATATCATTTTTCATTTCGTTTCATTTACTATTTTATTTTACTTTTATTTCTATTTTTGTTTCCGCTGCTCACATACACACACACACCCTGCTCTTCCAGTTGCATGACATCATTACACACTAATTGCAGTGGTGCTCCATTTGCTGTTTGCTGACACGTTTGATTTATTTCTTGTCCCTTTCCTCAAGCATCTCTTCGTTTAGGCAACACACCATCTTTATGACAAGTGTTTATTGTAATTGTGGTGTTGTGTGATGCAGCGGTAGATTGGACGTGTGTGTACACTTGCAGCAGTGCCTCGCACAAATCGTATCTCCTCCCGGGACTTGTGCATGCAAGTTCCCCAATTTTTAACCCGTGGCCTTGTCACCCGTTACGCTGTGTCTGCTTTTCGTTTGTTTTGTCTCTTTCTCTCAAATTCCTTTTTGCTTCTACCTTCTGTTTATTGATGCGTGTGATAGTGTTTTCCGCTATCGGAACCAGAAGACCATAAGCAAGGTAACATCTGAGGCCAACCCAATTGCCATCATTTTCTTTGTCGTGAATTGTGAAGCAAACCTTTACCAAGCGTTATTTGAATAGCGGTGTACACGATGTTTTTGAAGGAGGAAAACAGTGAAATGCGGTTGAGCGGAGCTACGTTCTTGAAGGGCGCTGTTGATGATTTCAATGCATGTGAGTCCCCTGTTTTATCATCCGGAAGCAGTTTGGTTCTTACAAGTCCTGCTCTGAGCACCTCAGACACGTGCCGATCTGTGATGCGTGAAACCGTCCCTTCCGTTTGTACTGGCGCAGGCCTCAGCAGTCGCTGCTCAACTGATTGCACTGTGCTGAAGTGTGTGAACCCGCTGCATGTTAAGTTCCAGGAGCCGTCAGGGTTGTCAGGGGCTGATTCAGTGGACTCGTTTGACTCGTTGGGTGACCTTTCCGAGTTGCATGAGGAACATCAACATGTTTCTTCTGTTGCCTCTGAAAAGCCTTTGACCCTTCACGATGTGCCGGAATCCGTCCTGTATGGTGCCATTCCATACCTTTCTCTTCCAGACGTCATTGCCTTATCACGGACATGTAAGAAGTTTCACAAACTGGTGCAGGGATACTTTGCAGTGAATGAGCATGGCGTGATGAGCATCCCCGCCTTTGACACCCGCAGCTTCATGCAGTACCGTCCAGAGAGGAAACCTCCGGTAACGAAGGCCTCATCTATGGAACCCGCAACGAAAGCTTCGGACGTGAAGCCCATCCGTCTGTTTTTTGGCCAGCAACGACGGGACCCACACCCCTCAGCTCTACGGCGTCTGCTGCGCTTCATTGCACCTGACCTTGTGATTGCTCACATGGAGGCTCACACGAACCCGGTTAACGGTCGGGGCAAAGGCTGCGCGTGGGTGTTCGCCCTGTCACAATTGGATGCGGAGCGACTGTTACGACTCAGTGGGCGTATCTTCCTTGACATAAATTCTAATGGTGAGGAGGTATACCTGTTCGCTCCCCCTAACTGCCGAGAGTGGTTGAATGAG
>NC_026734.1:708201-710657 GCF_000210295.1 Trypanosoma brucei gambiense DAL972
AAAAAGGAAAAAGGAAAAAAAGAAAAAGGAAAATTGAAAAAGAAAAAGAAAAATTAAAATTAAAAAAAATGGGAAAAAAAAAAGAGTCAGACAGGCACAAAAACACAAACACGCAAACACACGCATATGCGCACACATATAAATACATATATAGATAAATACAAATAATGATGGGAAAAAAAAAGTAAATAGCTATTACTATTATTACTATTATTATTATTATTATCACTATTATTATTATTATTATTGTTATTAGTTCGTCATTATTTTGAGTTTTCGCTTTTTGTTCATTCCCCATTTGCACAAAACATATGAAAGACACACATGTATGCATATTCGCGTCCATTCGCTCATAGAAAGCAGAAAAGAAGGAACAAAAACAACAACAACAACAGAAAAAAGATTCAAATGACAAAAATCATCAGAAGAAAAAAAAAAAAAAAGGAGAGAAAACAACAACAACATTAAAAAAAAAAAAAGAGAAAACGTTTATGTAAATATGATTAAGAAAAGTTACGTTAGCGTTTGGATGCGGGCGCATATTTATGTGTTTTATGTGTTTTATGTGGAATAAATGTTTGAGGAATGAAATAATGAGCTGGCAGAAGCTGACGGTACGAAATGACAACAAAAAACAACAACAACAATAACAACACCCCTCATCTTTTTTTTTTCATCTTTTTTTTTTTTCATCATTTTCTGAATGGGAAATTTCCCTTCTTTTTCTTTTTTTTCTTTTTTTCTTCTTTTTTTTCCACTCATGAGTTTCATTTATTTATCTATTTGTTGAATGACTGATCGTTTCCTGTATTACCTTTTTTTATTTGAAGCTCAGGGTGAAGTGATGCGTTTCATTCGCATCATTATTAACAACAAGAAGTTCAAAGAAAAGAAAAAAAAAGAAAGAAATGAAACAAAGCGAAAATAAAAAAAAATAAAAAAAAATAAAAAAAAATAAAAAAAAAACAAAAGTAAAATCAAGTGGGAGAGCAATTCGTTTGTTTTGATTTGATTTGGTTTCATCTTATATTTTTAGTTCAACAAATAAGTAAATAAATAAATATGTTGCCTCAAAAGCGCGAAATGAAAATGAATGAATGAATGAATGAGTGTATGTTAAAGAAACCCCGCCCCCCCCCCCCAAAAAAAAATGAAAATAAAAAAATGACAAAAAACAAACAAACAACAAAACAACAACAACCGACTAAACAAAAAAAAAAAGAAGAGAAATTGTAAAAAAAAAAGGAAACAACACAAAATAAATAAATGTGTTCATTTTTAGTAATAACAACAGGTAAGAGACAGAACCAAAGAGAGAGAGAGAGAGAGAGAGAGAGAGAGAGAGAGAGAGAGAGAGAGAGAAAGGAGATGAAGAAGAAGAAGGGGGAGGGAGATAATTTTCCTTTTGCCATCCTCTACCTTCTTTTTTTTTTCTTTGTTCTTTAAAATTATTATTCCCTCTTATCCCTTTTTCTCTTTTTGAAAAAAATAAATTAAAAAAAAACAAAGTGAGTTTAAACAAAAAATAAATAAATAAATAAATAAACAGGCGACGCGGCTCAAATTAAAAATGACTATTTTTCCTCCCTTCCTCTCTCTCTCTATCTCTCTATCTCTCTCTCTCTCTTACTTTACTTTGCTTTACTTTGCTTTTATTTGCTTTTTCTTGTTTTAATTCTTTACAACAAGAGGAAAGTTCAGAAGTGGGAAAAGTGAGAAAATGTTTGTTCTGCGCGCGTGTTTGTATTTAAAAGAAGCAACAAAAAATAAAAAAAATAAAAAATAAAAAAAAGGCGAGAAAAGAAAATAAAAAAGAAGACAACAGAAACAAGAAGCAAAACAAGAAAGATGAAATGAAATGAAATGATATGATGTTTCGATTGGAAGGAAAATGAGGACATGCAGAGAAACGGTTTTTTTTATTTAAAAAAAAAGAGGGAAATAAAAAAGAAGCTGAAGAAAAAAACAAAACAAAACGAGCAGACAAACGAATCAGTCATAAATTATTATTATTATTATTAGTTGTGACTATTATTATTATTATTATTGTTGTTGTTGTTGTTATGAATCTGAGTGGAATGCAGCATCAGCAGTAACATCAACGAGAGAAAAAGGAAGGGAGATCAAAGAGACATGACAACACGAAATTAAAGAAAAGAAAAATAAAGATAAAAACGAAACAGAAAAGATGAAATGAATGAATGAGAGAAAATTGAAGTTATTTCTCTTTTACCCAACGCTTTGGATTTTTTTTTTGTTGCAGGTGATTATGGCGAAAAGCGAAAAAGGGAGAAGAGAAACGACGGTTGCCAAATCCCAAATCCAAGCAGAGGGTTGAGAAAATAAAAGGAGAAATAAAAAAACAAAAACACGTTGCCACTGAAGAGTTTTTTAAAACTTTCTTATGTTTGTCCCTTTGCCATTTCATTATTACCACGATCATCATATACGTATAC
>NC_026734.1:712050-737158 GCF_000210295.1 Trypanosoma brucei gambiense DAL972
TGAGGGGCGAAAAAACCAAAAGAGAGGAGGGGAGGCAGCGTTACGGTATGGCGAGTAGACGAAAAGATGCTGCCAGTTGGAGCACAAACTACACGGCTCCATCTGATATTATGGTGGATGAAGCGGCGTTGCAGAAGGGCGGAACGGTGATTTTTCTCGCGAATATGTTGATGGCAGAACACGAGGCATTTGGGCGACCGCTGCGGTATGGGGCGGTATTTGAGCATTATATTCTTCGTATGGTGCAGTTGTTGGCGAGATATGCGATGGATGGTTCCGAGGCGTTGGCATTTGTGAGGGAAACGGTGGAAGTTTGGACGGAGGGAAATGTGTTTGCGCCCGCAACCCTGCAAGACATGCGTGATGCTGTTGGAATCAAAGCTAATGCGAATAATCACAGATAACCGGCTCTGCTTTTTTTCTTCTTTTGAGTGAGTGGAGGATCAGGATGTGGAGAAGGAAATACGGCAACATATGCGAATCATATGGCGATGAAAAGCCCCCCCAAAAAAAAAGAAAAAGAAGCAAGTACCAATAAGGGAAGGAGGAGGAATCAATCGATATAAATAAATAAATATAATGTATATATATACATTTGCGATTGTGCGTGTATTGCCGTGATCCTGCCTTACTATAATCGTCGTCATTGTCACTGTTTTGAAATTCTACTTCCACTCTAGCCTTTATTTTTAACTTTCTTTTCGTAAATACAGCGCTTGTAAGTGGGCTGCTGCCACATATTTTCCTTTGATAATAAAGACAATAATAGTAATAATAGCAGGACGAACGGGCAGCATTTGAGACGCCTTGTATTCACAAAAATAAGAAAAAGTGGTTTACCGCGTGCAACAATGACGGTGGACGCAAATGCCGCCTCCAGCACTACAACGACTACAGATTATTATTTTGATTCTTACAGCCATTATGGAATTCACATGGAAATGTTGAAGGATTGCCATCGCACCACATCATATCGTGATGCCATGTGGCGTAATGCGTACCTTTTTAAGGACAAGGTTGTGCTTGATGTTGGTTGCGGGACGGGAATCCTTTCTATGTTTGCTGCAAAAGCGGGTGCGCGGAAGGTGATTGGGGTCGACTGCAGTACTGTTGCCGTGCAAGCGAGGGAAATTGTAAAAGATAACGGTTTTGAGGATGTTATTACAATAATTCAAGGTAAGGTTGAGGAAATACAATTGGATGAGAAGGTGGATATTATTATTAGTGAATGGATGGGTTATTTCCTACTCTATGAGTCTATGTTAAACACCGTTTTGTACGCTCGTGATAATTTGGGTACTCCTGATGTGAAGATGTTCCCGGATAAAGCTAACATGCACGTATGCGGCATTACTGACGAGCAGTACATCCAAGAACGCTTCAACATTTGGGACAATGTGCAGGGAATTGACTTTTCCTACTTCAAACGCCTAAGTTTCATTGAGCCGCTTGTGGACACGGTGGAACGATCACAAATTGTTACCAATGTAGCACCTCTCGTTTCATTTGACATCAATACCGTAAAAGAAGCGGATCTTAGCTTCACATCGGAGTTTGCGCTTGAGGCACAGGCCTCCCGCGGAAAGCGTAATGGTGGTAATAGCATTATTTATGTTCATGCGCTTTCTGTTCACTTTGACACGCCCTTCACCGCTGGTCATGAAGTGGTGATACTTGACACAACTCCATATTCCCCTCCCACGCATTGGAGGCAAACGGTTTTATATCTTTTTAACCCGCTTCGGATGCGTGCGGGAGAGCGAGCCACCTTTCGCATGAAATGCAGCCCAAATGCACTCAATGGGCGAGATCTTGACATTTCACTTCATGTTGACTTCGAAGGGGCACTTCAGATTAGTCATTATGACCAGGATTTTCGGCTGCGGTAGAGGTACTGGGCGATTCAAGGGCGACAGCAATAAAAAAAAAAAGAAGAGAAGATAAAAAAGAAAAAGAAGAAAAGAAGGTTGTGAAGAGTTATCACGTCTTTGTGAATGTGAGCTATGGGGTGTGGGTGTGTGGGGAATTATGATTGATCGAAAGTGCATAAGAAAGAGAAAGAGAAAGAAAGGGAACGAGGACTAAAGGAGTTGGAGTTGGTGTGGGGTTAGTAAACCATTGCAGCGACAACAACCATCAGCACAGTAATAATATTAACATAATGAATGAATAACACGTATCGGGTGGTTTAAGGGCACAATTCGCCCCAATGGGATTAATGAGGGGCGGTTGCGTTTCCTCGGGAAACAAAAGGTGTGCAAATGAAACAATGGGGATGATGCGGTTCCATCCACTTGTTTTGCTTGCACGTTGTAACAACGCATGTGAGTGCGTGATCGGCACCGAGTATTCAAATATATATATATATATGTATATATATATATATATATATATGTTTCTGTTCTCGTGCCTCTCCCTCGTTCTCACTGCTTTGTTTGTTTGCCACAAATTGAACCCCTCTTTTACCTTCTCCTTCCGCTCTTCCACTTCTTCGGAAAATAGAACGGCTTGGGTTCTTTAACTTGTAGTTCGATCAAGCGGTAACATTCCTCTCATTTCATTTGTTGGTATTCTTTTTATTATTATTGTTATTATTTTGTTTTTCCTTTTTTTTTTTTCGTTGACGCTATTGTTATCGTGTGTGTGTGTGTCTGTGGAGAGTATTAGTGTGTGAATTTGAGTCCGTCATTAGCGTTATAAAACATTTTGTCCCTGATGCATAGCGATGACAAGCAGGCACAGCGGTATCCGAGAACGAGTGATGCTGCGCGGGTTCATTCCACCTTAAGAGTTGGACAAAACACATCCGATAAGGTTCCGTATGGCCGTTTGAGCAGTCAAAGCGGGCCCGGCACCCCACGCGGTGATTTGTTTCCGCCTTCCAATGGACTTTCAAAGGTAGAAGGGGAAGAGAAACCAGCAGCAGGTGCATGGCAATACCCATCCGAACCCATGGCAACACCCAACACGCAATCGGTCCAGTTGAATGGTGCACTACCGGTTAAAAATGAAGAGGGAGAGACGAAATGTAGTGGTGATGCCATACGGGAGGAGGGAACAAAAGATGGAGGTGATGGAGTTATTATTGGAATAGATGCTGCTGTGGAGACAGGAGGGTTAGTTGCAAACGAAGAGAGTGGCAAGGAGGATGAGAATAGGGAGAGTAATGTCAACAGTACGCCTTGCGCCAGTGGCACCAATGAAACCATTTCTACTGCCACACCTACCCTTAGTAACGCTACCGCAGCTTCTGTTGTATTAACACCTGCAGTGCCTGCTTCCACTGGATTGCGTGCATCCAGGCGTTTGTTGGATTTCACGGGCTCCACAAACGTTAGTAATGGCCCTCGTGCCGCTAGTAGACTTTTCGACGTCAAACCAGTGGGAGGCGGAGCTCAGGCGGCATCACAAGGGGTTGGATTTCTTCGTCTCTCCAAAACGGTTCCATCAGCAGCATCGCAAGCGGTGAGTGCTCGAATGAGGACTTCTCGAAAAAATGGACCGACTCTTAGCGCCACTAGCAGGGGTCACAGCAGTACCGCTCATGAGAATGTCCCCTGCCGTAACGATTACACGTCGTTAAGATTAAAGGAGCAACGGAGACGGGAATTGTACGCGTGGAATGAAGAGTTACGGCGGCAGGATAAAAGTGACATGTCCGCTGATGCCGTGTGATTACTTTCCTCCTTTTCTTTTCTTTTTTTTTTCTTTTCCTCCTTTTTCTTTTTAGTTTTTACCTTTTAGTGTGTGAATTGCTTGAAATGTCATGAGCGGGAACGGCGGAGTTCCCTTTTTTTTTTTGTTTCCGAGGTTGTTGTTCTGCTTCGTTCCATCTCTCTGTACTTTTGCCCTGTTTAGCGTTTACATGTATGTGATCATTTTAGTGCGTTAAAGCGTGCATGCGCATACATAGATGAAAAAAAAAGTATATAAATATATGTTTATTTATCAGTGAATGTGTTTGTGAGCCGTGGATTTATTAGTGTTTGCGGTTATTATGATGTACGGGAGGGAACACGAAAAAGGATACCGAGAGGAAGTAAAGGGAAAGTGCACACCTGTGAAGTGTCTTCTTTTTTTTTTTTTGAAGTGGAGAAGACGGGACGACGAAGTTTGAAAGTATTGTACCCTTTCTTTTTCTTTTTTCTTTTTTCGCTATTTCACTAATTTGTTTATTTGTTTATTATCTTTTTACATATTTACACGCATGTTTGAATCCTCCTTTCGTGCCACCGCCCACTCTCGATGTGTTTTTCGGTGCTTTTTTTTTTTTTGAACTCTTTCTTTTTTACTTTCTTTTCTTTAATTGCGTTGACCAAAAAAGAAAAAAAACGTGAAGGGAAGGGAAGGGAAACGAAGAGAGAAACACAAACACATACATCTATTTGAAGTAACTAATAATAATAATAATAGCACTGTAATTACCATTTATTGTTATTATTGATAGTTCCTTTTATTTATTTATTTATTTATTTTAGAGCCATGAGCGGATTGCCTGGAAGTGGCACGCAATTACACAACTACTTTGATCTCATTGTTAACAGCGACCCGCGAGTTGCTTTTGATATTCTCCACCCCGCCGTGATGAATGCCATTGAAAAAATGGAAAGGTCTCAACGTCGCAGTCATCACGCGGATGCAAATGATGATGATGATGATGATGATGAGGAAGAAGGAGAAGGTGAAGGTGAAGGCGAGGATGGTGATGAATATGGTGAGGGCGGAGGCGATTGTCTGATGGGTGCTGCTGCGGTTAGTGCCAAAACAAATGAGGAGGCGACGGCAATAGTGGTGAATAATGACGTGAGGGCATGTTTTGTTATTCCGACACATCAATCAGTGCTTGACACGAGACATGTACATCAACCTAACTTGGCGGGCATGGAGGCATTTAACAGTCAAAAAAATCATCACCTCGCCCATCAAGTGTTAGGACCAGCGTTAATGCATGAAGTGCAGAAGTTTGGGCTGCAAAAGCGAAGGCGGAATGAGGTGGAAGGTGTGGAGGAGGAGGACCAGTCGACGGAGTAAGCACTCGAATACGGATGGCGGGCGGTATGTGATATACATAAATAAATAAATATAAATATATATTAAGGTTGCTGGTGTCATACATGCACATGTGTGGAGTGTAGAATCGCTTGTTGCTGATGGATGAAAAGAGAAATTACATGGAGGGGATGCCGCTGTTCGTCGGGGTGTTAACTTGTACATTAAAGGCCGAAACTTTGTTGAAGTTATTGTTATTATTATTATTACTTTTTGATACCGCACCTCTTACCTTTTCTTCGGCTTTTTTACCACCGTACTTTCCTCACCTGTATCAATGATGTGTTTGGCCTCTGATCCCTTCCTCTTGCTTTTCCACCCACAATTGCTTTGTCTACTGATAATTGGTATGAACTGAACAGGACTGATCACAGGCCGCATTTTATCCCCGTTTGGCAGAAGGAGAAACGCTGTGGTGGGCACAACAGTTGCCATGGAGAAGTTGCGTAAACGCGGTAATGAACTTTTCCCCACAGATCCTCGTGCCGCCGTTGTCATGTATCGGGAAGCAATTGATTTATACGATACGCTAAAGGACGCAGCGGGGGTGGATTCGGTTGCGGTGAAGGAGGAATATACCCGATGCGCTGGCAATGCACTCACTTGTTTGTTTAAGTTGGGGCAACATGAGGAATGTGCGGCATTGGCTGTGAAGGTGCAGCGTGTGAACCCCTTGATTGCGAAGGCGTATGCTTTTATTGGGCGTTGCATGCTTCTGGGAAATTTCCCTTCACTTCCAAAGCGACAATATGGAATTGGTCCACTGCAGTATTTGTGTCGTGCCGTATATTTGCTCCCATCCATGGCGGAGTCCATGCGGCCTTTCATTGGTGAGGCTCTTGATAAACTCTTAGCTGAGATTTTGCCGCCAGAACGTGAGGGTAATGACGATGACGAACAAACAATTGAGGAAGAGCCTTCCATTGAGGTGAAAGAGGGGGTTTGTGGAAAATCTGTTGTGGCTGTCACGCGTCTGCCAGCCCATCTTGCGGTGAGTTCGACTTTACACCCTTTCAGTGTCTGTTCATTTGACGAGTCATGTGGTGCTGGTGTGTGTTATAACTGTGGAATTGTTTGTCCTTTTTCTGAGAGTGATGAACCGAAGGGTACAACCCAAAAGGATAAATATGCGTGTGGCCACTGCAAACTTGTGGGGTATTGCTCTGCGGAGTGTGCGGCTAAGCATCGAATTCAGCACGACAAGTACGAGTGCCGACTGTTGCAACGGTTGAAAAACATGCGGGATTCCCTGCAAGCATCTCATGAGGAGCGGGAGCGGGAGGGACAAGTCGTTTCCATCACGGACAGCGTTGACGAGTTTTTTACGACGGCTGTGCATTGCATCACCACATTGTCGGGCGTTAGGGTTCACCGTCCCGGTTACAACGCTGTGGAGCACCAGTTGGAGGGCCATCCTGTTGAAGTAGCGCAAAGTCTTGGAAATTTGGTGCGCATTGTGCATGAGCTGTTGGACGGTGAAAAGGAACATGGTGAAGTGGCGAGGCTTATTGGCGTTATTCGTTGCAACGCAATTGAGATTTGTGATGATTCAGGTCTAGGCGTTGGGCAGGCACTTCACGCGGCAAGTATTACGTCTTACTTCAATCATTCCTGCGCACCAAATTGTGCTATTCAGAGCGACGCAATTGTGACAACGCGTGTCGTTGAAGCTGGTGAAGAGCTCACCATTGCGTACATTCCGCAATTGTACTGGCCGACGGAGTTAAGGCGTGGGGAGCTCGCGGAAAAATATTTCTTCCATTGCCGCTGCGTTCGCTGTTGTTGTTGTTGCGGTGGTGGCGGTGATGATCCGTATGAAGCTGCCCTTACGGCAATGTTACGCTCTGGAAGTAACAAAGGTGGTATTGACGGCAAGAAGGATAGCGGTGAGAGTGGCTGTGATACACACAGTAAACTAATCGGGGATGTTCAGCTGCTTTGCGGTCGTGTTCGTTCGAAAGATGCGTGTGATATCAGCAAGTCAGACAAGGATGCGTTACAACGTTTACTGCAGAAGTGTTGTGCTGAACTGTATCCTTTCCATTACCTTTGTCACGAGTTGCGTAATGCACTAACCTTCGTGTACACTGTTCTCGGTGATACGCGATGCTGTCTACAGAGTTGCCTCGATGAGTTCCTGCTGTGGGAGTCCATCGTGCCTGGAGCTCATCCAGTGAAGCGTCTTAAATTATTGAATGCTTTACAGTGCTGCGAGGATCTGAAAGATACCGGAGATAACGGTGGTTGTAACGCTAATGTGAGTGCCGGTTGTGGCGGCCTCACTTTACTGCCGCATCTACAGAAATTGGCGCAGGTTTATTACCTTTAGTGTTGGGAACATCATGTGCTCGACGTGAGTGGGGAGGGGGAATAAGAGTTATTAAATGACTGGTGTGTGTGTGTGTGTGGGGGGGGGAGGGGGCTGATGAGCTGCGGTGGCCTTCGCAATCACGTAACGTTTCACTTTTTTTCCCCTCACCCGCAGTGTTGTGCCACGAGTGTGTGTGTGTGTGTGGTCCCGCTTCTTCACTTGTTCTCCCTTATTTATCACACAATGAATGAAGCATGTTTGATTTCCCTCCTTTTGCGAACGCGTTATAAGGACAGGGTACGTCTGTCTTTTTTTTTTTTCCTTTCTCTTACATTATTCTATTTGTTGTAAAAGCATAGTTCCATGGAAGGACAAAACTCAGTTTCTCTTCCTGATTTGGTATCCGAGGGCCAATGCAATGCGCCTGTGGTAATACATTCGTTGCCAGTGAAGACAAATTTCCGTGGGACAACAGATGTCACTGTAAACTTTACGCAACATACGGTACGTGGAGAAGGAGGCGAGCTCCGCAATGCATTACGCGGGCGTACGCTTATAGGACGTGAAGTAATATTGCCATCTTCATATGTTATTGCCTGCGCAAGTTTCACCAATAAACCTCCAATTGCGGAGGCGGGTGGGAGGAAGTCTGGTGGAGCTGCTGCCTGTTTTGATACCACTCAGCCGTCTTCAGCGCAGGTGGAAGCGGCAGCGGGGGACATGCGCATCACAGCCGTGGCTGAGAGATTTTGCATATGGGAGCATGACAAGAAACCTGAGAGATCAGAGATGGTAACTCAGTGGCTGCGCTTGTCAAATGATCTGCACTGTTATGAGTAGGAATGTTGGGTGTTCAGGAGGAAGTCACGTGGCTCATTTTCTTTCATTTGCATTACTGGTTCATGCGCTGCTGTTGGGTTATAGAATTAATGGCGGTGAAAGAATTCACACACATGCAGACACACGTATATATATATATATATATCACATTCCTGCACTCACGTGTTATTTCACCAATTGTGCTTCAATTGAGTGGATGGGTAGGATTAACTACCTTGTGGTTTATGTTGTTGTTGTTCGAACGTATACCCTCAACAACAGGGCCCCGATACGAGGCATGTTTATTTGTGTCTGTTTCTTTTTTTTTTTTAAGATCTTTTTTTTTTCTCATTTGAGGAGGGTTGTCACGATCTCTGCATTTGATTTATTTAAATACTTAACCTTTTACTCCTTTCTCCTTTGAAGTAGTAGTGGTTTCCTGTGTTCAACCCGTTTTCTTTGTTATTGCAAGCAGACCTTTACTGATGACCGCAAACTACCACACGGCGGAATTGCACCAGGCCCTGGGGGCCGGTGTCTCGTACGCGGAACTTTGTTTTGCTCTGCAGCAGCGCATGTCTGTGGCTGAATATCAAGAGCAAGCCGTTCTCTTTGGAGCCATGCGCTACTGGTCGTATCGGCGGCTGCCGAATTTTGTACGAGAAGATGTCTCTGAGGAAAAATACTACGTGTCAATGGTGCAGCACCTCAAGGCAAGGCTTCAACTTTTTCCCTACCCTCATGTGGAAGCTGTTGTACGGTACACTCACGAAACGCCACTTGTGTATTACACCGTGATGATTGCGGAGCTTCTGAAGAAGGAGCGCAGTTACGATACGCTCCCAAATTTCACCGCCGTGGACGTGCTTAATTGTATAGGAATTGGGCGGAACGAATACCTTGAGCTTACACGCGAAGTAAGGAGTAAAGTGCGATGGCATGTCAACAGAGGTTTTGTAAAGGATCATCTGCCCGCTCGCCTTCTTTCTACTATGGAATTAACACCCTTTTGCCGTGTGCTTCCTGTGGATGGGTCGGCGGAACCGCGTAAGAAATCAGAGCTGACGAAGGGGGAGTTATTGATGCACAACCATTTGCTTCAGTGTTACAAGGGCCAAGACAGTAAGGACAGCAGTGGTGAAACGATTGTGAAGAACCCTGAGAACATAAGGTTCAAAAATGGCGGTAGTGGTGGTCCTGAAGTTAAGAAAGTTGAAGGCGATTTTGGTCGAATGGGTAGTCAATGCGGTGCTGTTTCTGCGGCATCTGCATCATCGCCAAGAACGCCACTGGGCGTGCCACCATCGGCTCACTCCAGTGCTTCTGTGGCTGCAGACGGCACTCCTATTGTGCCCTCACCGAAGTCTGCAGATGATGCGGCCGATATTGCTCATAGATGCTGTTATGCGTGTGAGTTATCAAGGGTAGAGCTTCTTGGTTTGTACCATAAGGGGCTCGTTTGCACTATATTGGATGTAAGCATCGAGGATCAAATTGTTGTGCCCCCACTGGAGCATTTCGTGATGAATCGCACTTCCGACGACCCCATTGAAGTGTTGTTGTATAAGGTTCTTGGAACAATTGACGATCGTACCTCTCTAAGGCAGTTAGCCAAGCTTCTTGTACTTGAGGAGGAAGATCTGTGCTTGGCAGTGCAAATGTGTATCCGACTTCGCTTGGCGCAACCACGCACGAACCGCATACCTAAGGATTTCGAGCCCTTCGTCGAGCGTGTTCACACTTCATGGAGTGAGTTGGTGCAACCATTCCTCACAGAGGAATCTTCTTCCCCTGTTGCTGAAACTGAATCGACAGATGGTTTTGGCGTTATTGTTGGTGATGATATTAACAGTGGTGCACTCGCTGACAGCTTGGTGGAATCCTCATGGCAGCCTTCAATAGACACTGAAGGGTTGGATATTGCTGTTCATTTCGATGGGGATTGTATAAAGAATAGCAGCAACGAAGTGAACGTGCAGAGCATCATTTCTAATGCCTGTGGTGCTGAAGGACAACCGGCGAAGCGACTGGTACTTTTGTACGACACGAGTTTGTTGGGGTTTCTCATGATGACAAACTTGAGTACCGACCCTTCATTCAGGCAACACGTTGTGACGCTCTTCGAGATGGGAAAGCTCTCAGATGAAACTATGGGCGGTTTTATTGAAAAGCTGGAACAGGTACAAGGTGCCAGAGCGGAGTGTGGTTTATTCGGTGAAGCGGCGCAGTATGTTCAGAATGTGCTTTCTCTCCGTGAGGTGGTGAAGAAGCTGCGACAGGTTGTTGGACCCGAAGGTGAACAGGGTTTGGATATGCTCAAAGTGGAATCCGTAAATGAGCAGGACCCAACGACGCGTTACTCCCTCCTTGCGCGGAATTACTGGGCCTACTTCGTTGCATCACCGGTAGCACAGGCTCCGCTGATTGACGTTAGTATTAAGGGCGTGTATGGAAGTAGTGTGAGTCTCATGCCGTCGCCGTGGATGATGCTATTTTTATACGAAAAGGTGCACATGGGACCACCTTCAGTTCTTTTGCCTGTTGGCTTGCCGCTCTTTGCTTGGCCGCCTGCATTACAAGATAGCAGGAAGCGTTGCGTGGCAAAGTTAAGGCTTCAGCCGTTCATGGTGAATGCTGAGGTCACGTATGCGGAGGTTGCCACGTCCCTTATTCTTGCGAATGAAATGACAGCAACAGCTCCACTCTTTGTGCAACGTGTTGTTGATGTTCCACTTGAAATACCAGCGCCTTCAGCCATGGCGGCTGCTGCTGCAGAGGCGGCATATGAAGACGGTGGTTTGGAGGGTGATGTGACGTGTGCGATGAATGGTGTTGTGGTGGAGTCGCCCTTTCACATGTTACTGACCGTGTTGGTCCCTTTTACCGCATCGGATGACGAGGCAGTCGAGTTACTCTGCAAAGCAGTGCAGCACAAGAAACCTTCAGTTGCGGCATTGCGTTTCATTAGTAACCAAACGCGTAACACAACCACGTTTACTCTCCAAGTTAACGATACCAACAACACAATAATTAGTGAAGAGGGTGTATCCAGTGACGGTGGGTGCGATACTCCCACTGCCGATGTTGAGGAATCCGACAAGGTTGTGACACCAAGGGCCAGTGCTTCCGTTATGGAGGAAACACACCCAATGATGTATGTTGAATGCTTTCGTAGTGCAGTAGAAGCATTGCAACTCCAGGACTCATTGGGACATTTTAACTTTCACGTTTCGTTGTATGAAGTAGGTAACACGTCAACGGATTCAGGTAATGCATATCTGTTTCGTGTGGACGCGGCTCACATTGTGGATATGGGCCTAGGTATTGCTTTAGCGGATCAGCCATGCTGTGAATTAATGGTAAAACATCTTGAAGGGTTGTTGAGTGAGTCGAGGATGGAGGCACATTCAAAAGCAATGTTGCAACTCTCGCGAGAGATGGGTAACTTTCTTGAGCGTCACTCAACCTTAACAACGACGGA
The DNA here is from genome assembly GCF_000210295.1 of Trypanosoma brucei gambiense DAL972. Classification (NCBI taxonomy): domain Eukaryota; phylum Euglenozoa; class Kinetoplastea; order Trypanosomatida; family Trypanosomatidae; genus Trypanosoma; species Trypanosoma brucei. The sequence continues at coordinate 723,711 of NC_026734.1, forward strand.
GCGAGAACACATGGCATTGCAGTCAGCAGCCATTGCGGGCCCTCTCACTCAACAACATGTAAGGCGTTTAGGTGAGAAGGGTAATAGCGGTGCTCCATTTCCAAATTGTGTGTTACTCTTCGATGGAGAACGCCTCTCCGCGATTGATGACTGGGATCCGCTTGTGGAGTTGTGGCAAGTATGAAGTTTCTTTTTTTTTCTTTTGTCTTTTTAGGGAAGAGGAATTATAATGAATCAATGTTTTGTTTTCTATCTACTGTTTCTTTCTTTTTTTTCCTTTTCCTTTTTTTTCTTTCAATTGGGCATGTCCTCACCTCCCTATGTTTTTTTTTGAACATTGGGCCATATAGTGGATTGGTGCTTAGCCTCACCTCCCTTTTTTTTGTTTTCTGTAGGATGAAAAGGTACTTTTTTTGCAACCTCTCATCGGCGTTCATGAATGAAGTTATGAAGCCATGGAAGGCGGAAAACACAAAAACTTCTGCTGCTTTTAGTTGTTTACACGCACCTGAAGTTTTGTTGTTTTACATTGTTTATACGCCTCTGCCTAATTGTTTATTTGTCGTGGTTAACTTTTACGACTGCCATTCTTCCTGTTTGTTTTTGCTTGTTATTTAGTATTTGGTTGATTAGTGTTGCCGTGCGTGTGTGTATGTGTTGGGAGTGTGAGTTATGCCCGCCTAATTTATCATTATTATGATTATGATTAAAATCGCTGTTACACCGCCCCCTGCGGTTTGATGGATGTTCGCTACTGTTGCTGTACTTATTCATCGTAACCCCCCTTTCCCCATCTTTGTCCTTCTTTTTTTTTTCTTTGCCATATGGAGCATGTAGCGGTTGAGGGGTATCGCAACCTTGTCTATTTTAGGTACCGAATTAAATATCCATTGAACAATGTCGTCTTACGAGGCCTTTCGCCTACGTGAGTTGAAACAGAAGATTCCATACGTGATTGAATCCATAACTACAGCAGGGAACCTTGTTTTTATCGGTACAAATGACGGTAAACTTATCGTTTACGAACTTTCCCCCAGCAAAGGGGATCTTCGTTGTTTGCATATTCACACGGCCAGACGGAAACACCCTATTCTCGCCACTATTCCCATTGTGGAAAAGCAGATTCTTGTTGCGGTTGCGGACGACGCAATTTTGGTGTTCCGATTGGAAGAGCCGATAACATCTGCAGCGACGGATCACCCGCGGGAGGATCAGTTGCAGGAGCTTAGTGCAATAACTGGAATGAAGGACATTACCGCCGTACATGTTAAACGGCAAAAGGGAATATTTTCCATGGCGGTACTGCAACGCAAAAAGGTCAGCATTTATGAGTATAGGGAGCAGGGACAACGGCAGGAGTTTATACCAGTGAGGGATGGGTTGCAGGTACCGGATGGCGGAAAGTCACTTACGTGGGCCAGTCGAAATATTATGGTAGCACTTCGTCGTGAATATCTTTTAGTGGATGTGGCGAGTGGCATGGTGGAGTGTCTTTACCCTACTAGTAATAGCAAAGGTGTCAATCCCCTTCTGTTGCCGCTTGACCCCGTGCCGGAGGTTCTCGTAGACAATGGAAGAGGTAACGGGGCGCGCGCCCTCCACGACGGAACAATTCTCGCCGGTAATGAAGCCAACACGTTGGTGTGGTCCTCTCCACCAAATGGTGCAACGTATGTTCATCCTTTTTTGCTTACAGTACACAGCAGTAGCGGACTGGAGGTGCGGCTACCGTTTGCGAGTACAACACGCGGCTGCTCGGAAACCACGCCGCTGGGGCAAAGCATTGGCTGTAAAGGAATTGAACGTATTTCCCATCGTTCATACGCTGACTTTGATGTGACGCTGCCAACTAAAAGTACGCCAGCCGATGCGTTTCGCAGAGATGTGACCATCGCAACAAGTAGCAGTGGTAGTAGTACCAATACGGTTTATTTGGTTGAGATGGTGCCGCCACGCGAGCAGGTGATGGGTCTCATCTCCGCCAAACAATTCGAGTTTGGATTGTTACTGTATGAGCTTTGTGTGAATGAGGTAGAGGAGGCTTTGGCAAAAAGCATGCAAACTCATTATGCGCTGTGGTGTGTTTACAAGCGTGGTGATGTTAAGACCGCCATTTTGCGCTTCCGCGACGCACGGGTCGACCCTCGGTTGGTTATTAGTCTCTTCCCCGGGTTTCTCACACAACGTGCGCGTGATGCGTGGCAGGTACCCGCTGATCTGAGCGAGTTGCTGTCGTCTTTCCGTGCGTTTGAGGGTGTTGTGTGCTCAAATGAGTCTGTGGATCTTCTTCTTGACTACGTGACTTCTCTCCGCCCAGAATATATTGCCGCTGGTAGCAGCGCGTCCGTGGGAATGGATACATCTCTCTACCCTGATGTGGATGTGGTGCTTGAGGCGATCGATACGGCAATTCTGAGGGCATATGTTTTCTTGGGACAAGAGAAGGAGCTCTTAAATTTTTTGTGCACGGAAAACGCATGTGCTCCCAGGGATTCGGAGCAGTGTCTTTTGGAAGGTGAGCAATGGGTGGGGCTGGTGGCTTTATGGCACCGCCAGGGCTTACATAGCAGAAGTTTAGAGTTATTGAAGGAACTTGCTGTGACGGGGGAACCAACATGTAGTGCCATTGGTTCATCCGTAAATAAGGAAGGAGAAGGGATAGACACGGTACCGAACACTATCCAGGATGATAATGTTATAAGAGATTCTTTTAACGATGAGTTTCTCTCCGTGCTGCGGCGTCTGCTTCCCAAAGTAATGATACCTGAGCATGAGACAAGTGGTATATTTATTTCCCAGAGTGATATTTATAGCCACATGGAAGCGCCAATGGACCAAGAGGAGGACCTTCAGCAGTCGGCACGGCTGCTTCGGCGTTGTGTGGGTGTTGTGACGACAATTCTTTATTGCAGAAAACTTGCGTGGGACATACCAGAGACTCTCCAGTTGGTGGCGCGTCACGCTCTTTGGGTTCTGGCAAATATTCCACCACTGTGGTCAGTTATGTTATTTCCAGTAGACAAAATGACGGCTGAACAACAGGCCGCTGTGCTTCGATTAGTTCGCACCGACATGATGGGCGTTGGAACCACCAATATGCATGAGCGAGTGGTAGAGTGGTTATCTCTCATTCTTGGAAACCAATATGACACCTGCAGGGATGCGGCAATGCATGACGCTTACTGGAAAAGTTTGGTGGAAGTGGTGTTCGTTGAGGGCGAACAGGCGAAATCAGTGGGTGTTGGTGCTGAAATTGAGGTGGAGGAAACCGAAATTAGGCAGAGGCGGAGGAAGGTGCTTTGTGACTTCTTGAGCTCTTCGTCTTTCATGAACCTTTCAGTTGTACGCGCGTATTTGGAGCAGCCAACCGTGCGCTCTCAGGCATATCCCGAACGGGCAATAATTTATCAGCGCTTGAAGTTGCATGGGGAAGCCGTTCGCATGTGTCTCTACGAGATGAACCAATTGGAGGAGGCGAAGTACTATGCGATTCGGGCCAGCCGTGATGAAGAGGATGTATTCCTCGTGCTTCTTAAGGAATTACTTCGTCCCTCAACCGGTGCGGAGCCACGACTCGAGGAAGCGATGTCTATTGCGAGTACGTGTGGGAGTATTGAACCCCTTGCTGTTCTTGAGTTGCTGCCTGATAATACACCCATTGCAGTTGTGGAGGATTTTCTCAGACGCTCGCTTTCCGTTGCTGCCATGCGGAACCGAAGTGCGGCCATTTACGCCAGCGTGTTAGAAGCCCGAGTGCGGCAGGCGGAAAAGGCGCTTGAGCTGGAGAAGTCGCGGCGAGTTGTAATCGACATCGAAAGCTCCTGCGCGGTATGCGGGAAGAAACTACGGCCGGGGACGGTTTTCGCCCGCTTTCCAAATGGCATCCTTGTGCATCACGTCTGCATAGATGATGAAAGTGTCTGTCCTGTTACGCATAAAGACTTCCGAAAGGGTGTTGAGGTCCTCTTGCGGGAAGTGTTGTAATCAGGGAAGATAATGGTATAACTATATTTTGCTCTGTGTAAAATTTGGTGCTTGCGAGTCGTATGATGTGTGCACACGTGCGTGTTTGTGGAGGTGATGTTAAAAGAAATAAAGGGGGGGGAGACTACATATGCTGTAAGGATATTCAGCTTGGAAACTGAAGAGCTTTCATCACTCAAAGGTGAGATGTTTTAAACTTTCTTTGGCGTATGCTCCACTGCCTATGGATTCACTTAGGCCTCTCCCCCTCCTCTTTTCCCTTCTCTCTCTTACGCTCATTCATTCATTCATTCATTTTAATTTTTATGTGCGGGTTCTTGTGATCCGCATTGGTATTCTCACCTTCCACTTCAATGGCCGTAGTAAACTGCCCTCCTGCTGCGCGCCATTCATCTTTTTAACATATGTTTTACGATCATGTTGTAAGTGTGCTTGTGATTCAGTTTCTCTCTTTCTCTTCATTATTTCTTTCATATTTTCGTGATGCGCTACGCAAATATCCGCATTCGGAAATAACAATGCGAATTGTGCACAAAAAAAAAATAATAATATATAATATTAACAATAAAATAGGCGAAAGCATTGAAGTGCTTTTTTTTCTTGGTGGGGGCATGGCGGCCTTCTTCGGTTCGCTGGTAAAGTCTTTTATTCTTCCCAAGCCTTCTCCTACTTATAGTGCAGACAAACACCCCGGTAAACTGGTGCATATACCGAGGGTTGACTGGGATACACGGAAGGAAAATGGGACCTTTACGTACGGGTTGCTACTGCTCGACACGGCTGCTAAATTCATCATCATCTACGCTCACACAAATGCCGTAGACGTTGCGATGGTGTTTGAAACAATGTCATATGTAAGTAAGCGTACCTCTACCTCTGTACTGCTTGTGGAATACACGGGTTACGGAATTGCATATGGTGAGACGACAGAGCGTTCCATGAATGAAGATGTGCTGTCGGCGTATTATTACGCTGTGCGTCACATGCGGGTGCCCGCTGATCGCGTAGTGCTGATGGGCCGTTCCATCGGTACGGGGCCATCAGCTCAAGTATGTGCGCTTCTGCAAGGTGAAGAGGAGGTTCCAGCACTTCTTGTGCTTCAATCCCCTTTTACATCACTAAAGGAATGCGCAAATGATATCACGCCCAATGTGGGCTCAATTGTGGGCTACTTGGGTTATGATTGGTTTCGTACCATTGACGTGGTTGCGCAGGTGCGATGCCCCATCATAATTCACCACGGGCAATGCGATGATGTGGTGCCGTTTGAACACGCGCAGCAGCTAAAACGGACCATCGAAGAGGCAACACCACCCGGTGTAGTGGAGCTCCATGCGGAACCGAATCGCGGTCACAACGATCTTCCCACAGAGAGCGCGAATCGTTTTATAGATAAGAAACTACGATCGTTTGGGCAGCCGCGATGTCTACAACCCAGATGCCGGCCTTATCATTTAGTAAACCCATCCATTTACGAGTATCTCTTCTGCGTGAAAGAGCAACCCATAATCAACATGGAAGAACTTCTAAAGCACTGGAATGAAACTCTATCCATAGGTTCCTTCGCCTATAAGCGAGAGAAGCTGTACGTACTTCTCACAGCTTCCGTGTCACTCTTCGCTATGCGATGTGCCAGGGCGTGGCAACATTACGCGGGAAGTCGGAAGCGGCATTACGGTAACAGTTATATCGCCAGTTGCAATGGCAGTGTTGGTGTTGGTGTTGGTGTTGGTGTTGTTGGTGGTAGTGGTAGTGGTGGTAACGGTGATGGTAGTGGCAGCGGTGCAGAGGAGTTATATTGTGCTAAGGAGGATATCATTAAGAGGTGTTTAGCCTGTTGGGGAAGTCCTCTTGGCGCCTACTTAAGTGTACGTGGCCCTCCAATCCGTCACAAGATATTTGGCGTTCATTTGGATGTGTGTGTGGAGAATGTGGTGGCTAGCGATGGTATTAGCAATGAATCGGGTTTCCGTTCTTGTGGAGGCAATCCCTATTTCCTGAAGCGTGATACAGGGGAGGCATACTTGAGCGTAGCGGAGTTGGAGTTCACGCATGGCTTAACAAGAAGCGTCGCTGCAGCCATGTCCACCGCTCCCACTCTTGGCGGTGAGGAAGATGAAATGGACGTGTTTCTTCAGAAGAATGTGGTTACGAGAATACAGACACAATGTGAGCGTGTGGTTGCGTTTCTTGATAGTAATGAGTGGGAGAATATGTTGGAAGTTCTCGTGAGCTTTGGCCAGCGAGCACCATCGTTTCTCAGCAGTAAAGCGCTGCAGTATTATTCGGAGTGCTCATCTCAGGCACGCTTCGGTGACAGTTGTGGGACCGGTGCCGCGTGTTGCGGTAATGATAGCGGCCCGGCACCACGCAGTGAAGTGATGGAAACCATTGAAGATGTTGATGAGTGGCTCAGGCCGTGGGTTGTTAGTCCTGACACACGAATGCAATTGGGAACGGAGGTGCCTTGGGATTATTACCTTTTGAAGGCTCGTCTTTGTGTCGTTGAATACACGCCGCTGGGACCCGATACGAGTTGGGAGGAGGCGCGACGCATTACTGACGCGTGGAGGGTTGTGAAGATAATTCATGACCTCTTTTGTAGTTACTCCCGCCGTGTCCTCCACCCCTCTTTCAGCGCGTCATGAGTTGGCTGCAAACGCTGTGAGAGTAGTAAAAGTATACATGAAAGTTAATTAGGAGATAAGAAGGCAGAAAAAGGAAGGCTGGTGGCAATGGTGGAGTACGCGGGACAGTGCCATTGTCAATGGATCACATTCCGTGAAACCAGCAGCGGCAGTTACATAAGCGTAAAGCGGAACAATAACTAAGCAATCAGTTATGAGGCGTGGAATGAGGGGAAATAGCGATGCAGATAAGTTTAAAAGCAGGAAGAGCAACAAATAAATGTGCAAAATCCGCTCTGCGTGAGGCATACCCGCGTTAAAGGAGATTAAGCGAAAGGTTGGGTGGGAGAACCGGCTGCCTTCTTATGCGGGGGTTTCCGATACAAGTTTCGCTTGTATGATCATCTCGCGGTTTCTTAATGGGCTCACTTCCACATGTCCGCTCTCTTTAAATGCACCTTGCTGGTCGTGTACCGCAGTTTCAAAGTGAACATATTTCCGTACCTCTTTCTTTTCCATTTTAGTCTTGTTTGTCCGTTAATTCGATGCAAAAGTTGCTTTCGTCGATGCTCTCGTTGTTATTATTATTATTATTTGTAATAGTTGCCAGTTGTTGCAATTTTTGTCTTGCCGTGGTCTCTGGATTTTGGAGTTCACGCGCTTATATCTTCTCGCGCCGTTTTTTCGCTCACTCAATTTGTTTGTCTCTCCGCTATTTCTTCTATTTGTTTATTTATTTCGGCCTCCGCAACTGCGTTTGCTATTTCTATCCTTTCTTTTGACCTTTGTAGAAGGGAACTGTTGTAGTTTCTTTTTCTGTCATTGCGTCTTACTTCAGGGCGCGTAGCGGATACTCAATAATTGTAGTAGAGGCACGGGTCTCAACTCTGTGGATCTTCTCGCATAGAAAAGGGCAGAAGTATATACATTCATAAATAAATAAATATATATATATATATATCAGCACAAGCATACAGATTGTAGCAAACTCCATATAAAATTTAAAACAGTGAAATGCGCTCGCGCGAGGTGTACAGCGGATCGCAACCCATAGAGGAATATCATTCACCCAGTTCCCCATCAATTTCAAGTTCTGGTGACCCCTGTCGTGAGCCCATATCACCTTTGGGGGATCGCACGTTGATTATGGCTTTAGACGGAATGTTGCATGCCTCCCGCAAGGATGGTGGATTTGAGGGAGTGCTACGTTACGACGACTTGCGGCAGTTGTTGGCGAGGTTGGGCCTTACGTGGGAAACAGATCGTATTGATGACTGTTGGTATGATATAGTGAGGGGTCATGCCGCGCCAGTTGCGGATGACATGTCATGGGTTCGACATTGCGTTTGTGAACACCTCTATGGAGAGTGCGCTGGGATAAGCACCACAGAGCTTTTGAGTGAGCAGCGGACACTTTCACCGCGGGACGAATTCTGTAATCTCGCGGAACTAAATGCCATCTCTGCATGGCGTACACCCGCGAAAGAAAAGAGGGATCGAACACAAGCGGTAGCGCCGTCAAAATTCACGTTAAGGGCGAAAACTGTGGTTAAAGGAGGTGCCGGTTCGGAAGGGATGTCGCCTAAACGAGAAGCGCAGCCGCAACGACAGCGATCCCCGCCGCGGTCAGCGACATCACCTCAATTGTTGTTCGATGAGGCGGTGTGCAGCAGAGGTATTAGTCCACGTCAGGGCATCTGCTTTACGTCACCTACGATGTCAAGTATGCGGAGGGGGCGCGCTACCGCTGTAATGTCGAGGCACCGGTCTGGATTAAGTACTGACAGTTTCCCTAGACGAAGGAGTCCCTCACCATCGTCGCATGGTGATGTGTTCCACCGCCTAACAGAAGATGCCCACAGCAGGAGAAATCGGCAACTTGCCGTTGCTGCAGCAGCCGTTGAGGCTCAATCGGCACCGCAAACGGGGGGCACCGTTTCCACAAGTCCTGCGCGATCCCGTCGTCCATCACCTGGTGGGCGTGGGATGTGGGAAAGGCCAACAAAATCATACCAGGCTAAGTTTTCTGGTGAGCCTCCACCATTTGACCCTCTTGAGTCACAACCAGCCACTCCACCCGTGACGAGGCATAAACCACCGGGACCTTCGTCTTTTGTACCAACGGGATATGTAGAGGCGGTAGCGCGGTTGCGAAAATACGCATCATCACGCCCACATTATCAGGACTTCATGAGCTCTCTTCGTTCAGAGCCCGTAACTTCTCACGTAGTCGATGATACGCCAATTCTTAGATTGCCAGTGCGGGGGGGTGCTCGGCAGTTTTCGGGAAAAGTTGTTGATGTGCGACTCGCAACGCCCACACGGTCACGATCCAACGATGTGCTTCGTGATGTGCCGTATGATGATCCATCGCGGGTGATTTATCAAAACATGCTGCGGGGAAGGCGGTGTGCATAAGTTTTATACGCCGAGGCGGCATAGACGCGATTTCCATAGGGATGTTTTGTTTTTGTTTTTTACTTTCCCTGCTTTTATATCATTATTGTTAGTCTTTTTTTTCTTTTTTGAACGATTTTCTTCCGCATTCTTATTTTGAATATCAGGCACGCTAGAATTTTTAATTTCATAGAAAAATGTACGTTTTGAGCTTCTGTATTGCGTATTCTCGTGAAATGAGTTCATTCCTTTCTTTCTTTTTTTTAATTGTTGATCCTTTTTTTTTTTCCCCCTCCCCTGTTCCTACCGGCCCCATGTCTTTTAACCATTGTGTTTATGACCCATCGCTTGTAATGAAAATAACATTTTCTTTCCATATAAATTTGTTTGTAATGTATCTGTATCTGTATTTGTGTGTGTTTACTTTAGGCGTAGTGAAACACACACACACAAAAAAAAAAGAAAAAAAGAGGAGGGGAAACCTGTAAGTCCAGCCCAACCGCGTGAGGTTGCGTATAGTTTGAGCCGCTGCAGTGGGCATTTCAATGCGGTTGTCTCATCGTTGCCTCATAAAGCGGGATTTTGATGCTTGGGCTTATAACATATACTGGCCGCAGAAAAAGGCGTTTCTTCCACTAATGGGCTTCGCGAGTTTAACAGTTGAGGATATTAAGTTTGCATACAATGCGTGGTGTCTCTTGCGTCTCGCAATGTTTTATGGTGCCGCACACCCAAAGGTTCTCAGTCCATTAGTGAACTGCACTCCATCAATGGACATCATACATGGCGGAAATCGAATTTTTTACATGCACTCGCAAGTGTCCACTCCCCTTTCACAACGAAAAATAAAAGTTGCACTAACTCCCTGCCATCCCGGGGCACAATTACTGCAGTCATTTCCGTGGGAAACTGCAGCTCAACAGGGCGGTTGGGGTTCAACGGAGAGCGATGATAATTGCGGCGTGGAGATAATTCTCGGAATGGAAAATGGCATGTCTGAAGAGGTGCGTGCGGGATGTGATTATTGCCTTTACGTGCCTCAATACGGTTCTGTAGGTTCACTTTCAATGCTTTCAGCAATGGCAATTGCCGTACATTTGGCCTTCTGTGCGCGGTGGATGAGGCGGGGTACTGAAGTGAATGAACGACTTGTACCATTTTTGGGGCATATGCCTTTGAGCAGTGACGCCAATGACACAATTGCGCCCTGTACGCTTCCACATGAGAAAAATCTTATACACTTTAGTAATGAAGAAATTCGAGCTTTACTTGCGGAGAGGCGCCTGCAGTATCGAATGCAGCTTTCCGTGATGGTATATAATGAGTTTGGTGATCGCAACATTGGGGCCATCATGCGCAATGCAAATGTGTTCAATTGCGAGGAACTTATTGTTCTGAATCGTCGCAAGTTTAACCGGCGGGGTGCCGTTGGTACACATCATGTGCTCACGACGACATTTCACGCTACTTTGAACGACAGGAGTTGTCAGTCACGTTTGCAGGGTTATGTGTTGTGGCTACTGCATCAATATTATCCATATCTGAAAGTTTATGGTGCATCTCCATCTAATGATAATGATAATGATATTGATGTTGCCACTTTCCTTCGACACGACAACATTCACTTGCAACGTTGGCTTCGATGTAATGGTTACCAACACAATGAAGCGGGCCCAATCGCTAATATAACTGCAAGTTTTGGAACTGGTGACCACTGGGTTCATCTTATTGGAAAGGAAGTTTATCTTGACGATGAGAGTTCACTTGTGTCCGCAGTAAAGTCAGCTGCTGCAGCGGGATATCGCGGCATAATGTTAGTGGTTCCTGAAGAGGGCGCAACATTACCATTAGAATTGGTGAAAGAGTCACAACGCGTAGTTTTTATTGCACATCCCAATCGACTTGCACGGGATGTGCAGCGTGGACTTAATGGTGCACTCGCGACGGCTGTTGCTCTCGAGCGCCTTCGAACCGCAATCGATAATATTTAAGCATTCGGTGCTCTTCCGCCACGAGAAGTCACACGTGTAACATTAACTCGATCGCCCGCTTTACTTTTTTTTTTTTTACAATTTTGAAAAAAAAATAACAAAAAAAAAACCCCTTTTCTCTCCTCCACTCTTCCCAGTATTTGTGTTCATGACGCGTGTGCCCGTGTATATATATATATATATATATATATATATATATATATGTGTGTGTGTGTGTGTGTTCAACCTTTGTTGTCATTTATCTTAACTGTTGAATGTCCACCATATAATGGCTTATGCAAGTGCCTCTTCACAGTTTCTTTCTTTTTTCTTATATTTGGAAGGAGAGAAGAAGGGGAGGGAGGGAGGGGGGACAAGGCTTTTTTTAAAAGATTTTTTTTTAAAATTTTTATTTTCACAGATGGGGAGTGGAATTTATTAAAGTACTGCGGGCGACATTAACTCCCATATGCATTTCGTTTCAGCAGTATGTGAGGGCCTGTTGCTCCCTCTTTTCTGCAATTATCGTCTAACAGTAGTAGTTATTATAATTATTGTTATTATTATTATCATCATCATCGTTATTTCTTCTCCTCACCATTTGGCACGTGAGGGAATTTGACATTTTCCATGGGAAGTGTCCTGCATTTCGTCTCTCCTCTCCTTTCCTTTCCTCACCTCTCTTTTTCTTTTTTATTTTCGAAGCGTAAGTTAACACAAGGTGTATATTAATAAATTTTAAAAAAAAAAAGAGAAAGAAAGAAGTATCCACCGCAAGTGGCGCTGTCGTATAGGTTTATTTTAGGAGAGAAGTGATTCAGAAATCCTTCACACACACCAATTGGAATCATTTTATAAGGAATCATGTCGGAATCCGTTGATCAGTTATTAAAAACGTACCTTCAGTCATGTGATTATTCAATTGATTCCTCTTCCAGGAAGAAAGCACTTGAAATGTCATGTTTGTGTTGCCATGTTTATGGTGGTGAAGGACATCTTCCTGATGGTTGGCTCGTATGCACTCGTGAAGTTGAGGGACTTAAAAAAAGGGACGAGAGTTGCGGTTTTCGATCTGAATTGTACACAAATGGTTCCAAATATGTACTCGCCTTTGCGGGAGTTCACGACAACCGAAGCGCTTTTGAAAGTGCGCTGCAATTAGTTGGAAAATCGGATGCGTACAAGTTAGCAGCGGCAAATGCGGCGTTGGTGGTTTCCGCTTTTGGATTATCAAATGTTTCATTCACGGGGCATTCGCTTGGCGGTGGTTTGGCGACTGCAGCTGCTGTTTTTACCGGCGCTCCCGCCATTACCTTCAATCCCGCTTGGCTTTCATCATCCACAAGATCCGAGTTGTTAAAATTCCCTTCGGTTGAGGTAATTAATTATGTTATTTTTGCCGAAGCGCTTGATGTGTTCCAACGACATCCGCAACTTCTGAACTCCGTCCCTGCTGGAGCTTTTTTTGCTGGACTTCTCAGTAACAGCAAAATTCAACAGTTTGGCACATTTAAATATATTTACTGTAAAGTTATACATGACAGGCCACATTATATTGATGCTCACCTCATAGAGACAATTATTGAGGAATTACGGAAGGAAAATGGAGAAAAAATTTCAGCTTCTGACCTGGCCGCTTCATCACTCCATGAAGATGTTATGGGAGGTATGGCACAACTTGTGCAACAAAAGATGTCAGTTATTATGGAAGTTGTTGCGTCTGTCATGTCAAAGCAATTTTCTGCCGGAGGGTTCGGTTCTTCATGAACTCATAACGCAAAAAAAAAAAAGAACAATAACAACAACAACAACAACAGAAGAAGAAGTAAAATGAAAAAAAAGAAAGAAAAAGAAAAGAAAAGAAAAAGAAAAGCCACGGGAGTGTGAAGGAGAAGTAATGGGTCGGGAAAAAGAGAAATGTTGCCGGACACCTGCAGCGCTAAATCAATGGAAAGTCCCTTAAATTGTCATTCCGCTTTCTCACAACCTCGTGGCATTTTTTTTTGTTTTTTGTTTTACGCAATGCGACTTAAAGAGGTGTGTGACGTCAGAAGGGCCCGTGGGATGAAATTGTAAGCGTATACATTTGTGTACATAAATATATATATATATATATAAATATGTATTTATATACGTGCATTTCATTCCTGTCTGTAATATTTGTTTGTGAGGTTGCGGCACATTTCGTTGTATTCGGCGTCCATAACTTTCCAACATTTTTGTTTTTTTTTCTCCTCTTTCCAAAAAATGTTGGTTCCCAGTTCCCTCGCATTCCCCCGCTTATTCTTCTGTGCCATTTTTTTTTTGGAGACTATTTTCCATTCCTATTTATTATTACTAATTATTGTTATTATTATTAATTGCCATTTATGTCATTATTACAAAATAACCAATTATTATTATTATTATTATTACTATTTTTATTAAATCTGTTGCACTGCGGAGGACATTTGATGCCCTTTCGCGTTGA
>NC_026734.1:737346-739879 GCF_000210295.1 Trypanosoma brucei gambiense DAL972
AAATATATATATATATATATATATATATTTATTTCTTTCTTTCTTCCCTCCCTTCCTCTTTTGTTTATTCCTCTGTTATTTCTGTAGCGAATGTAACGAAGAAGTGATGTTGCCGGCGCCAGTTCATTAAGAGGAGATGTTTCTGTTCTGTTCTGTTTTTTTTTTTTTGATTCTCCCACAATTCCACGTTTAACCTTTCAACTGTGTGACTGGTGGTAGAGAAAAATAAAAAATATTTTTTTCTGGTTAAAACAAAGAAAATCCGCTTCCAATTTGAATTGCGCAAAAACCCTCGTCAAAGCCAGTGATTTCTTGAGATGCGGGAATTCCAAATATATTCGAGCGATGGAGTCGCGTCAGATGTTGTGTCATAACTTCACAATTAACTCCCAAACACACACGCGCACACAAAAATAAGATAAAAATAAATCAAATAAAAATAAATAATAGGAAGCGTTGCGGCACACTCCAAATGTGCAGGGACTCATGAAGTGCATTTTGGTTTCGATGCCTTCGCAGTGATATTTTTTTTCTGGCGCATTTTCCTCTTATTTGTGCGCTACGCAAATGTTAATTTGTGAAATGTCGCACGGGGGAAAAGAGAAAAAAAGAAAACACAAGCAGAGATGGAGCCTCAAAGAAAGCGCCGTATTTTTTTCTTTTTTTGTGGTTGCAGCTCCAAAGAAATTAATTGGTGGAGGCGACGCCGGTTAGCGATATGTTTTGCAGCCGTTGCAGCACTGAGAGTTGTCGCGGCATCCCAACTTCATAGTTCCCGTACGCGATAAATAAATGAGAAGTTAAGTGTTAACTGCTGAAACAAATAAATGTAAAATTAGTCTTAAAGGCGAGAATTAAAAAAAAAAGGAATGGAGGGAGGGGTGACGGTTGAATTGTTGATGTTTATGGAAAGTACTGCGAGTTGAGGGGTTTAACAATTTATAATAATAATTTTCTACTTGCGATAACGAAGTGTCTGCGATCGTCCTGAGGTTTGCAGGCAACTAATAATATTTGTGCCCACATTGAGCTGATGAACAGAAGGTATTACACGGCAACCAAAAAATAAGACCAAACAAAATTAAGCCTCTCTCCCCTTTGCCGAGCATGAAAATAAACTAAAAAAATTGTTAACTCAGAGTCCGATGGTGCGTAGATATTTCAAGGAGAATGGAAAGAAACGCAAGGGAAGTGTCGATGACGATGATGTTATAGATGAAGAAGGATTCACAATGAGGAAGCAACATACCCTAATGGGTTTAATGGCTTTTGCAGCAGTTTTGGTTATGTGATTCAATGTTATATTTTATATGCCACGGTTCTGTTATTGGTATTGTGCGTTTGTGATACCCACTGCTTTTTTGTGTAATGGAGAACATGTGTTTTTCCTCTTTTATATCTTTTGCCGCATGTGATTGTAGGTAATGAAAGTTACGATAGCGGAATTGGTTGTTTTGTTATTTTCTGTAATTTGTATTGATGGGAGGGAGGAAAGTGAGTGTACGTTGATAACAGATTATCACGGTGACGCACCTTTAAGTGAGTCCGTATGTTATCTCACTTGTCTTTCAGATGCATTAAACAACTTATACAGCGATGGTGAGAAGAGGCTGTTTGTGAATGAGGAAGTGTACGCAAATGCATTTCGTATATTGGATGATATGGAAGAAAAAACAGCTGAAAGTGTTAGATATTTGAGTATTATTAGCAGTGTTGTGATGGTAGAGAAAAATAATAGGTTGGAAAAGCTTATATCTCATGGAAATGCAATGGGAGACCTTGTGGCTAAGGCAGGTGGATTATTTGCTGAGGTTAATGAAAGTGTGAGGGCAGTGAGGAAAGAAATACCTGGTGCCCTCATAAAAGTGAATAAATATTATACGGCTATTGCTGAGGTCACAAGGACTGTGTGGGATGATGTTAAAGCTGTGGAAAGTGGAAAGCACGAATGTAAAGATCAAGAGTTTAGAGGTGTTAAAGAGTTTGAAGTTACATGTGGAGATAACGCATGTCCGCTGAGAGATGGTGTGAGTGAGGGCGCCCTCAAACATTATAAGAATGGGCTTCTTGAAATAAACGTGATGACAAAGTCCGGTAAGGTGAGTGAATGCCTCAACTTACCGCGGAATAACCTGTATAAGAGTGGTGCGGTAAACAATTCAAACAAAGTACTGGTTTGGCGTGATGATGCTGACACTGTCACTCACTTTCTACTCAAACTGAAAATACGGGACATCTTTAGCACCCTCATCGCACCTTTTGCCGCTGGACAACCGCCTTCAGTACTTGCCGAAATGATGGCCAATATCACTTTACTTTACTTTCGTTTCAGCGAAGTCCACAGGAGTTTCACTTCGTTGCTGCTCGACACGAATAGCATTGATAATGTGAAAAGCACTAATTCTACCATCTGACAGATACTTTCAGATATTTCCCCTCGTTCCATAATGGGTGAGATAACTTTACGCGTGCGTGCTCACATCCTTTTCAACTGATAATTTCTTTATCTGGAGTGTCTCTGTCTTGGTTATCT
>NC_026735.1:0-10000 GCF_000210295.1 Trypanosoma brucei gambiense DAL972
CAATGCAGTGATTCTGAGGCATGCATGGCTAAGTCCTTGAAACAAGCATATGACTACTGGCAGAATCAACCAGATCTCAAGTGTAAGCGCGTGATCCGCTGTGGGGAACACACAAACAGCACACCACATGTGTGGCTGCGAGTGGGTGGTGTTTCCCTCTCCAGGGGACGCGCACATATGTTACACACGATCTCGTATAATATTCATAACACAAAACACACTACTTCGTTTATAGTGTATTTCCTGATGACCCCATATTTTTCAGTATAAATTTATTATACACCCTTTTCAGGCTGAGATTCCTCAAGGCGTCACTCTATCAGGTGCCAAGCCCTACACAACCAACACAAACCCACGTGAATATACAGACGAATGCACACATTTTCACACACACACCTCCCCGTACGCGGCGTACACACACGAGAGAGCATGGATAACATGTGGCAAGCGACTTCACGCAAGCACAAACACACACGTTGAATGTGTAAAAAGCAGCGGCAATGCAACTCTCACACGCATATAATATCAGGCGGCGTGGTGCAATAGAGTGACGACGGAGTGGGCGCATTGCGGCACGAAAGAGTGCACAAAAACCCCACACACGTACAACACAATCCGTTAAGAAGGCAGATGAGGCAGCGAAATATATTCACTACACATCATGCAAGCCAACAGCGGACGCACACAACGCAACGCTATAACTCCCTTTTATATATGCAACAGGACAAAGAAACACGTATCCTGCACACAGGGAAATACACTTGCAAAAAGAAGCGCACGCATGGAAAGCAAACAGTCCGAAGACGCGAGGAGCAAAAACGGCAACATGGCAAATACAATGCCAGCCCATATATGACCACACGCGATCCCGCACATGTTGTTTTATAAGCACACAGCCACACATACTTTACACTCGCGTGTGAAGCAACTGACGCGCCTACGAGCTGTGAAGGTAATTAAAAACCTTTACGAGCAGCGTGCCGATGTGCCCTTTTGTTTTGTCAGAGCAACACACGTATTACACACACTCGCTCCTTCCCTTAACTGAGGAAGTGTCATACCCACAGCCATTCGGCAAACCTACTGAACAAGCGCAAAAACTGTTCCCGTATCGCATTGCGCAAAGTTTACAGAGCAGAAGCCCGAGAGACGCGTTTATGTCGTCGCCATCGGTCTGAGAGCGGTCAGTTGCTCTCCTGCTCCGTACGCCGTAAGCGCTACTTTTACTGCTGAATCTTTCCTATATAAGATATATTTCTATTACTATATATACTTTTTTAACTTTATCATTATTATCCTATTGTGTGTTGTATTGACTTTACAATAAAACATATTATATCTAACATGTCAAAAGCATCGGCTCTTCAATACAGTTACCCGTCCCTTATCAACACAGTACACTATACTCTGTCATGACAATAAGTATATATAAGAGCCAGAATGCACCCGCGCAGAGTGGAAAGCTACGGTCTTGAGGGTGCTGTGGGTAGCGGTCGTTGGTTGTTATTGTTATCGCCTGCTGTCGTCTGGCAGTCGGTTACGGAAGATATTTTAGCCCTAAGGGTGTCATATAATAATCTTACCAATTCAATAAGCTACGCTAGGTCACTCTCTACACTCCTGCGCCTGTGTTTGGTTTTTGTGTCAACTTTAGATGGAAATGCTTTAGTGATGCGGTCTATCATCCGCTTCTCAGTTTTAACTGTGGAGAGTTTTCCTTATCAAGCACCACACGATCACGACTCCGGTATGTTTATTAACTTTCATCCCCTCTTGTTAATATTTATTTTTTGCAACCACCATGTAGCAAAGTGGATATGAGCTGCTCCTGTCTCCATCATTTCGCCATTGCGCCCTGTAATCACCCTTTCTAAATGTTGAATCACTTCCCGAGGATTTCTCAAAAAAAAAAAAAACCTGACCATCACCATTCCCTCTCACTAACTGCCCTTCAAACTCTTATACATAGAGCGTGCAGCTGCACAAGACGGTGTTACACGTATTCGTCCGCCACGCCCAAGGAGAGCTATAACTCGATAGGTGGAGGTGTATCCATTGTCGTTCTCGGACACCTACCGGTCGTGGTGGCAGTGTCGAAGGCTTTCGGACATGAATTTGTACATGCAACAGTACACTTCACGCAATCCCTTCAATACACACACACTGACTTCCCCATATTTTCCACGAGGAAGGAGGGAAGTCGCCACAGAAAGGCCGGACGATCTCCTTCATGCCGGTCGGCATATAGTTGGTATGTATTCTAATTCCAGCCTACTGGTGTGGGATAAACATGTCCCCCTGATTAAAAGGAAAGATTCCATAGCCCATTAGTGCAAAGATAATTGGTACACCGTCGAAAACACATGGAAGACCACACGATACGACACTGTGACCGTAGCATCAATTCCGCACTCGATATAACTCTATCGAAGGACTTCCATGTTACAAACTTGTCGCCACAGTCTACTCCACACGGAGATCATCGCATCATTTTCATCGATGTATGCCTTGTTCCCGATGGCATGCCAACTTCACCACAACGGACTATATGGACCCCGTTATAATGGAAATGCGCTAGTTGGAGGAAGTTAGACCGCGCCGGAAAAGAGAGGGGTAGAGAAAATGACAACTTGGAAGATATCCACACACGCACGGTGAAACGTTAGCAACAATTATTAGGGAAGCGACCCTTCCCCTAGTCCCACGAGTAACCAAGGCTCCAAAAGCCTTTCTGGCACAGAGAGCGAGCCGAAATGGAAAAGAGAAACAATGCCTGCACTAACACTAATGAGCGATTCGCCTCGCCGCGGAGCACCGAATACTAATAACGACACTTGCGGTCAAAAGGTAGAAGAACAAATGCTCAACGATGAGTGAATCAGGTTAGAGTAGTTGGAAAATTATACAGAATGTCTTTGCAACACGCCCACTCGTCACCCCAGTCGCTACAGTTGACAACCGAGCAATGAAATGGCGTCGGCACGCTCGTGATCATGTAGCAATGTATGCAAAAACATCAGCGCGACACTCCTAAGTCTCCCGCCTCCCCTCTAATGCAAACACCAGAAAGAAAGCCAGATGAATGGACTCGACCAATAACCGTGGAAGAGTTGAAGGATGCACTAGGATAGCTTCCGAATGGTGCCGCTCCCCCAGAGGACGAAGTATATGGCACTGCGTTAACCTACCTGAGCCGCTTCGGTAGACAACTGATCCTAGCGCGGTTAAGCCGGAGTCTTATGATGGCAACAACACCCAGAACATGTAAAAGAGGGGCGACTGTCCCTCTACAGAAAACTGGAAACACCCATCGGACACTTCGTTCTTCTGATCAGTAACAATCGCAAGTAACATTTCGAAACCGATGGAGAAGATGGTGGGAGCGAGAATAATAGCTAAGAAAGGTCAGAAGCCGACTAGCAGATAACCTATACCCTCCCCTGGGCATGCGGCAATTGGCGACATGCTTCAAGATCACACTTAATTAAATTGCCGTCACAGCACTGACCGCGGACCAGTCACTTTCGTTGAAAGCACAAAATCATTTGATACGGCAGACCATAACAAATTTATGAAAGAAATAAGAAAGTTGGATGCGGAAGGCCCACAGAATGGCTGGACGGCTTCATGTCTCCGTGAACGATTAGACAGAGGTCGCTTAAAGAAAGTATTCTCCCAACTAATATTCTTCACTAGAGGAGGTCATCAAGAAATAGTCATTGGATCGCTTACCTTCATCATAGTCACTAACTCTCTTATTTGGTGGCTTCGGGAAGTCCTAAGCTGTTACAACGGTTTCTTTGCCGATCATCTGACACTCACGTGTGGGAGATCAAACAGGGAAGATATCGAGTGCACTCTACAACAAGGACCAAGCATTGTGGCCAGAGTGGGTCATAAATCCTTCAAGCAACTAAACGTGTAGAAAACGAAACATACACTGTTCGGAGGGCTTCTGAGGAAACCATCGATCCTGATGATAAACGGCACGCCCATGGGTGAGGAGAGAAATCTGAAAGTGCTGGGTATCACCCTGTAACTTGGTTGGGGCTTCTCAACACATGCAGCGAACGTGAGAGAGACCTACAAATATGTGACCAGCAAAAGTCGTAGGCCTATGCTCGACAAAATGTGCACCAATCAGGAGCACACTTCTTGCATTCTACCTCGCAACGTTCCGTGCTAAAATTATGTACGGCAAGGGTTTACAGAACCGTGATACTGCATCCAACCAACAAGACAAAGTAGAATACGCGGAAAAAAAAAAAGCATGCCACATCATATCCGGGATACTCAGTGAATTCCACGCGTACGATGCTCGCCTTCAAGCCAACTTTTTTTTTTTATCTTCGTGAGGAATTACTTATCCGCGGCTTACGATACCTGCTTACTTGCGAAACACACGGTGAGGAACGCAAGGGATGTGCAAACATTGTATGTCACCCACCGCATTCCCCCCGTCAAATATATCGCACAATCGTGCAGAAGCTCTTCGCTGTCCAAGTAGAAAGACAAAGAGAACCGCTACCACCAGTCACCCTAACTTTCTCCCCCAGTTTTTTGTTACATATAACACTATCATCGGATGTGCATGCCGATTCGTACGACGGCGTTCAGCTTGAATTATGTAAGAAATGGATTGTAAGGCACTACCGTGCAAAGGGAACCCAACTAAATTCCATGCCGCATTTTGAAGTATGAGCAGACGGATCTGTTTCCTTAGGGATAAAATCAGGAGCTGCCTCAACGACATATAGGAATGACAATCCCATCTCGACGGTTCACTGTGGAGCCGGAACAATAGCGTGTAGCTACCAACCTGAGTGCATAGTAATGTTCGAGGTTTTGCATAAAATGATAAGCATATTACAACCGAAGGGAGCTCATCCGTGTAAAATGTCTCTTTCTACTGACCGGCGGTCGCTGTTCGAGCCACTGCGAATGGGAGAAACAGCGGTAAAGGCAGGAATTTTGCGGGAGACTTGGATAGTACTCTTGGGTATCGGATATCATAGCACCAGCATCTGCCCTCAGCTTATTTTTGGACATTGTGGTGTAGAAAAGAATGAATTGACGAACAAAAAAGCGAGGGCATCTGCAAACGTTCCTCAACAAGACGTTGGGTGAATACCCGACATCACTGCCTTGGAAAAGTGACACCTCATGGCGAGCAGAGAGAAACTGAAGACACACAGGTTGGAAATGACCGGTGAATGGCAACCAACTAAAGAAAATTTGCCACTAAACCGATAGACCAGGTGAAGTCGCCAATTCCGCATTGGGACATCGAATACATATGGATGGTTGCTTCGGAGGATAAACAAAACAGTTCCTAACAGGTGCAGATGGTGTCAGACCCATCCCTGCGCACACTGCGGGAAAATAAATTCCGATAGAGCTCACATAGTGTTTCATACGAACTAAATTCACAGTGTACCCTACCATGAGGCATTGCGCCGGTTGAAACATGCTGCACACCCTGGTGATGCTGGCTCCATCAAGGTGGTGTCAGAGTCCAGTACCCCGTCTCATCGGGGGAAGCCAAGAGCCAGCAGCGTTCCTTTCATGGGGAACAATGCTTTGCTTCGGCTACAGCGTCATACAGCACAGGGATCAGCAGCGTCTTTCTGGGACACCGTCTTTTATTTGTCGGTCCCTGGGCACGTGGCTAGCGTGCCATCAGCAGTATCACCCGCACATGCTGCAGAACTTGGGGTGGTGCCTGAAATTTTACCCTATAACCCCTGCCCCCTCCACCGAAGTCGCATGCGCTCATTGTCTGTAACAAATCCTATGGGAACAAAGGAGGGCTCACATGGCACAAAACTCGATGCCTTCACGGCAAAACGAGAAAGTTAGACGATGAAATGTCGGAGAAGCGGAAAGAAGATGAAAATATCAAACAGCACAAATGGGTGTGCGCAGAACGTGGCTTTCAATCCAAGAGTGCAGGTGTACTAACATTGCGCAGGCCACAGAAACACTACATGACCAACGACAGTCCCTTTCCACCCCACACTCGCGGAACCATAATCCACACTGAATATGATTAAAAACACACTCCAGTGAGGAATCTGTGGGTTCAAATTGATTTAGCAGAGAGGCTCGACAATACGTCATGGAATAAAGAGCAGAGGTCAGCTTTAGCACATCATTCCAGTGGTGGAGAAACGGATAGGCACACAAAGTGAAAACCGACCGCATCAACCCAACACCAATGAACAAAGTGATAACACCACCAGTTCAACCCCTGGAGAAAATGAAGCGATATATGGACCTCGCAGCTATATATTTTACACGTAAATTGGACTAGTGATAAGTCACGGGATGAAATACTGCGAAGTACAACCGCAAACGGGGTCGCGAGGAATAAAAAGGCAACGGGAACTCGAAGAGAATGCAAGTATTCCAACGAAGGGCTCCCGAGCAACGGAAACGAGAGGGCATCCACTGAACGACCCAGTAGGCACATCTGAGCCGCTACAATGCACGCAATGTGGCTTTGTATCACAATCAAAAGGGGGAACAACACCAAGCACCAAGATTCAACACCGCAGAGGCCATCCCCTGGATAGTAACGCTGGTACAAAACGGAGCTGTTCCATCACAGAACAAGAGGTATCCCTCATTTGGAACACGGTAACTATAGGTGTAAATGACACCTGTTGCACGCAATGCCGTCATACGCATGTATCAAAAGACAGCCTGATGGAGCACTTCGGGGGAATGCATAGACAGCATCCCTTCTCCGTAGCAAAAGAATCTCCACCACCGCTCCGGAGCTTCAACGTCAGAGGGTTTCATCTACACTTCACGTTCGTAAACCGAAATCAGACGTCCCACTCAACATCAGGTTCATCTATACATCGCCATCAAAAACATGAAATCTGCGTTGAAAGGAAACATACACACTCCAACGAATGCGAAGGGAATCCCACCCACATACTCGTGCGCTCAAGCCTAAAGTGCTCCGCAGTCACTTCGGGCTTGAGGGCGAAAATATGCAGAAGATAGTGTTCACCAAGAACCTTGCACAATTCCTCCTAGAAATTGAGAAACCCCTCATTCTCTTCCAACATGTACTTCCTTCATTCGAGAGGAACACCCCTATAAAGGAGAATAGACTACACAAAAAGCTGCCCACTCCTCTGAATGAAAATTGTAAACTCCACTATGCTCTTCTACGTTTGGCTCAAAAAAAAAAAAAAGAGGCAGAACCCTTTCACTCTCAAGTAAACTGTTTTCGCAATTAAGGAAGGCCGAGGACTAAAAGCTGAACGTTTGCAACTGGTCACGCATAACTAGTTCGGACATAACACGAAACAGACCTCTGTAAAAAAAAAAATATGGTACACACTAACTTGCACTGTAATGTGTTCATGCGTCATCCCCTACAGAAAATGATACAAAAAATAAATGAATAAACGCCTCCCCCCTCTATTGAAATGCGGATATTGTTTCACTACTTTCCAATAACTCTGGAGGTTCCTTCACCTTGGGAATTTACTGGATTATCATATTTCTCACTAAAGGTTCATTTTTCTAATGCAATCAAATCGGAAGCTTTATGCGAGATTTCAAAAGTGTGGCAGCCAGCCTCACGTAACATTTAGGAACTCCTGAGTACGGGTGCCTCCACGGCTGACTTAACTTCAAGGGTTACCGATCTTTCTTTGTATACATGGCCACAGTCAGGCTGAAAACGGATTTATTCTGTTCCCACCTCTAGAAATGGCGTGCCATAAGACAATTAGGTATCACTGGGATAAATGGAATATTGGAAGTTTAATGAACTTTCGGTGTGCTGATGATAATTACGAGGGGAAAGTGGCATCTATTGAACTGTAAAAAGAGGCTTTTTTGGAAATCGGATATGTGCAGGCCAGACTCGGACTTCCTTCAGTGATAGTTGTCGGATTGAATGATTGAGGTGATAAACCAGCTTTGGAATTCATGGACTTCATGTTGTTCCACCCATTTCAACGCACCAATCACAGCCAGGCAGACCGCTTCCACCGCCCTATAAAACTATGCCTATATTAAAGCGAGTGCACCACGGTTCTACTGAAGTAGCGCACTGCGATGAACACACAATCCTACACATCCTGTTCCAAGAGAAATACGAGTTTTTCTTTTTAATTTGAGTGGAAAGAACAATCACGATACCGGTTCTAAACCAGTTGGCTAAAAGATCCTCTCATGTACTACTTGGGCGTATTTTAAAAGGGAAAAGACAAAAAACCATGGAGTGCACTTTACTACCTTAGTATCGCACGTGATCGAGTGAATAACTGAGAGCTACAGAAAAAAATGTGCTCCCATCATCCTCTTAATGCTCCAAACGTGTGTCAAGTATCCTCTTTACAGATGCAGAGTCAAAGAAAACGTTTTAGCTTTACCTGTCATGTTTGCCAGGTCAATTATCTGCACACATTGTTAGGAGGCTCTTGGGTTTACCTCCAAATATTGTATGATATATCTTTTCCATGTTGATTGGCATGAAATATTCTGCTCCCAAAGCAATTGTGATCTCTCTACATTTTCCCAAGTCACGATCCCCATACATTGGTACACATTTCCATGTGGAGTGCTAAGAAGGGGATGGTCCGTGGAAGCACCTTTTACAGCCCGCCGAGTGTTGGTGTTCAAAACTTCTAACTGGGAAGAAGAAGTGCGCCACAACAGCTCGCCACCACAGCATGCCGAGGACATTCGAAGTTCCAATGTCGATAATGGGAATTCACAACCGCAAGCGTATATTGAATAGAGGAATTTTCATTTTTGTGCCCAATCGCATTTACTTCATCAATAGCCGTGGGTTTCTCCTTACTCGCAGAACATGCGTGTATTTTGACACAACAGCCGATACTTTTCCAAAAAAAAAACACATGTACGATGGTAGGAACCAAGTGTTCGCATTTATGCACCATCAAAACCTCTTATTCAGTAGAAATAAAAAGTTTGAAGGAAACGAAAAGAAAGAACCAAATCCCTTTTGAAATTGAACATTACTTTTTGCGCCTCTCTAACATATCGGTTAAAGCCTCTCTTCTTCTTAATCTTTTCCCAACCACACGCACCTCGCATAATAGGGCTAAGCGACTGCACCGTGTGTAAAACGATGGAAATTCGCATTGAAGTGCGTAAGTTCGTGAAGGAAACAAAAAATAACTGGCATGGGCACACTCTCCATTACGCCGAGAATGTATCAAAGAAAATATATACACATACGGATGCACAAGCGGAGCATACGGGTATATGATATCACGTGATGATGCAGAACTTTCAAAGCATCAACAGCGTACACCACACACTATAGAGAGAGATAGTCATGCCTTTCTGATCTTTTCTTTTTTCACCCAATCTATTATTCCACATTATTTCTCCCATTAGAACACGATGGTATGGAGTAATAATGTGAGGTGAAGCACATACATATGATATGAGAAGGAGAGGTGTGACACTGTAGTGTTTCATCCGAAGGAAGAGTTAACAAATAACATATACAGTAGCCACACTTCCCATATTGTGCACATAATGCCTCATGGTATATTATTAGTATGTACAGGGGAAAACTATGTCGATATATTATAACAAACCTTTACAGCCACAAAATATACGGTTTGCATTATTCTTACATTTCGAGAAAAGCGGCTAACACAAAGGAGCTTATTATAATATTCCTATAAATTCCCCATATGTGTCCAAGCTGTCTCCTCAGCATATAATATATTGTGATATGGAGAGCATAACCCCCAGTGCGACAAATATGAGATATATGTAAACATCAATAAATAAATATACACTTGCCTCTTGGACATACTGGATGTCATATACATGGGAATCTCACCCAAAATAAAGGCTTACAACATATATTATTATAAATCACAATGGCATGCTATTAATTTTATTCTTGCATGGAACAATTGCGGCATAGCAGAATATCCGAGTGACCATACACACACATCCAATAAAAGGCTCCCCGTCACAACGTGATGCA